>NW_005842406.1:406686-425743 GCF_000455745.1 Alligator sinensis | reverse complement strand
GGAAAGCATCAGTGGGGGTGGTAAGGGGCCAGATCCCTTATCCTTGATCCCCCCTGCTGCTTGCCCCTCTATGCCTGTGCCTGCTCGCTGCTTCCTGCCCCCTGCTGCCTGCCAAACTCCCTTTACCATCTGCTATAGCTCTGCTCCTCTGGTGCAGTTAGCTGCAGCAGTGGTTCCATCCCAGGCCCAGCTCAGCCCGGCCAGAGAGAAGCTTTGGCAGCTCCCAGCCTAGGTCAAGTCTGGCCTGGAGGGATCTGACCTGGAACAGAAGGTAAGAGGGAGCAGAGGGTGGGGGGAGGGAGCAGGCACAGGCACAGCGGGGTAGGAGGTGGGGGAGGGAAGGCTGCAGGTTCCTTTCCACACTCTGTGGTCTCCCCCTTGCTCCCCCCACCCCACTGCATGCCCTCTCCCCTGCCAGATGAGCCATTCCAGCCCAGGATAGGCAGCAGCTCAGCTCTGGTTTCAGCCCTGAACCCAGGGCCAAAGCTGGAGCTGAGCAACTTCCTCCCCTAGGCTGGTACTCAAATCCAAGATGAGGTTCTACCCCCCCCCCTACCCCCATGCTGATTTGGGGGTAAGGGGAAACCTTATCTTGGATTTGAGTACATAGGGCATATAGTCCCACTGACTATTTTGCTGCTGTATTGAATTTACAGACAGCCAGAATTTGCTAACCACTACTATTTTATGTTCCTTTCAGCATTATCAGTTTCTTGATTTCTGCCTCATTGCGCATATATTTTGGATTACATTTCCTCAGATATTTGTAGTTTTCCAAATCAGTTCTCATTTTCTGCACTTGTTTCTAATCTGCCTAGGTCAGTGTGCCATTTTCCTTCCTGGGTTTTTTGTTTGTTTGTTTTGTGGGTTTGGGGGTTTTTTGTTTCTGTCAATTAGATGTTTTCTGGTGAATTTAATTTTAATTTGTTCCTTTTTCCAGATCTTTAGCAATGGTGTTAAACAGAACCAAACCAAACACTAATCCTTGTAGCACCCTATTAGATACTTCCTTCTTTCCTCCAGTTTGCTATTTATCATGACCTTTTGCTTTTAAATCATTTGGGGTATAAAAGGTGATGCATGCTGATATACTTTGCTTCATGAAAGACTAAAGTTTGAATCACAATCTGGTGTACTTTTACATAGGCTGTCATAGTTGAGTGCGTTATCCAGGGTCCAGGATTTAATTTTAATAAATCGGGGTTTCACATCCAAGTCCTGCTGAGATAGTGGTAGTTGACTTGAGAGGAAATAACACCGTTAGTTATATGATACCCACAACTACAGTAGAGACTTGGACATTTTTTTTTAGTGGAAATAGAATCATAGAGTAAAAATGAGGGGAGGAGATGAGCTATGAAAAATAAATTAATTTTGAAGACTGTTTTGTGAGTTGGACATTAATTATGGCAATGTATGCAAATAACTTTGCCAGAACAAATATTATTTAGAAATATTAAAAGTTCTCTGTCTTTAGGTGGCTGATCGTCTGTTTTCCTCCTTTGGACAAGATATTTTGGATGCTCTTTACTGGACGGCTACAGAACCTAAAGAGAGAAAAAGAGCTCATATAGGTGTGATTCCTCACTTCTTCATGGCAGTGCTGTATGTCTGTATCCTTTCAAGTTACAAAATATTCTCAACATATTCGAGTTGATTACTTTAAAGCACAACTACTATACAGTTTATATTTCAAGATGTCAGTTTTCCTAAAATTATGTATTAACACTATAAAAAAAAAAAATACCATTTCCAATGTTTCATATTTTAATGGCTGACTGAAAAGCTTTTAACCTGCCAGAATATAAATTCAGGGTTATAGTGTTCATAAATAAAATCTACCTGTGCTGCCTTTACACATCCCCCATATCATGTCTTTCATCATGACATTAGGACCCAAACCAGACTTCTCATCTACCAGGCTGTTGTCATCCTTACCCTGTTGTATGGGTGTGGAGCCTGGACAACATACTGAAAACACCTGAAGGCCTGACATTCCAGTGTCTTTAGAAAATCCTCCATATCAATTGGAAGGACAGAAGAACAAATTCCAGTGTTCTGGCCCAAGCAGATGCCACGAGAAGCTGTGTTTTATACAGTACCAGTTCTATTGGATAGGAAGTCATAAGGATGCCTGTCAGCCAGTTCCTGAAACAGGTCCTATATTCCAGCTCACCAATAAACACAGCTCTAGGGGTGGGCAAAAGAAGAAATTTGAGGACACCTTGAAGGCCAATCTGAAGAAATGTGTTATTAACATCAATGCCTGGGAGACTCTAGTCTAGTATAGTTTTGGAATTTCACCTTTAAGTTATTTAGCTGCTCATTTGTCTGAAACCTTATGCCAGCTGGGAAAAGGCAGCAGTTCATTACTTGGATGTTAAAAGTCTTAAAATTTATTTTATTTTCTTACTTGTACAGAACAGATCCCTTCAGGTAATTTTCCTAGATTATTTGCCTGTCTCTTCCTCTCACAGATTCTGAATTGGTTCTTGAGCTGTTTTGAATTCTTACGGTCTTTCTGATACTCTTGACTCCTAAAACTATGAAAGTTTTTTCATAATTAAACTAGGGTGCAAGGCAGTTCCCCTTTAAAAATATCCCCATTGTTAGGATAGCAAAGCGGGGCTCTACTCCTGCTTTCAGTGTACAGTACAGGCATCTGCTTTTGTTGAGTCTTGTGTTTGGGCAGTACTGTGGTCAGTTCTACAGCAAGGCTCTGAGCATCCACCCACCTATTACTTGATATGCAGGTTAGGAGGTTCCTACAATGGAAAACACCCAGGGGCAAGTACGCAAAGAATTCTTTGAGATATTGTACCTGCATATTTCCCTGTGTCCTCCTTCCTCTGCTTTCATTCCTGTCATATTTACATTTATGCCTGTGACAAAGAATCAACTGAAATAGTGATGGGTCTTGCACTTCCCTCAGTGTGCCTTGGTGTGGTGTGTGTGTGTGAGGGTGTTCAGGGGTACCTGTGTAGACCATACACAGCAGTTAGCAGAATCTTTGATCTTTGGCAGAAGGAGCTTATGCATGTCTCATAATGGACTGTACACAGGGACAGCATATTTCAAAGACCCTCCATTTGATAAGTAACTCCTTTTCTCTCTCTAGCAAGAATACTGCCCCTAATAAAATTTAATATTGATTGGGAAAAGATGCAAAAACTAGCAGCTAGAGTAATGGTCCTAGAATTACTAGGTACTGGCAACAGAGAATGACAATAATCTCTCTCTTCTCTCAAATAATTCTTCCTTTAACAGGAAACCTTGATGTAGCCCAGGACAAGTGAAGCAGAATATTTTTGACATTTGTGGTAATACTGGTATTTCTTAATTACACAGAAGTGCACTTTTCAAATGTCATTTACCTTAACATTGTTGTCTTCAGTCTTGCATGCCATTCTTATAATGGTGCAAGCAACTACCCTTAATGTAGCTTTCAACTCCCACAATAAGTCACTGCTTACTATCATGATGTCTAATAATGTAAGTAAATGGAGTAAATTGAATGTGTACTTCAGACAAATATAGTTATTCAAGATTTGAATAATAAATAGATGACAGTTTAGTGTTATTGTTCCATGGGAATTGATGTTTATAGAGTAGACTAACTTCACTTACGTATCCTAAATGACCCAAGACACAGAATGTATACAGACTTGATTGGCTTTTTTTAATGAAAAAAGTATATATTGAATATCAATTCCATATATGTAAAGAAACTAACTGTTGGTATTTAAAATTACAGTTTGTTGAAATAAAAGGAAGTGTTTTCAAGAAATTTGAGAAGAACAATCTTTTTCAAATGTCAAATAGTGGTATGTATATTTGCATGGTTTGGACAAAGTAGTAATTTTAAATTTACCATTTTTTAGAAAATTGTTCCATTATGTTTATAGTTTTAAATGTATAAGCTGTATATTGAAGTGTGATCACTCTGCCCCAAATTCTGTATTTCTGTTACTGCATTGTTCAACAGGACTAAAATGAGGCTTTGGGTCAGAAATATTGTATTCACTCAAATGACTATTCGGAAGATCCTGTCCATGCTGTCTAACAATGACGTTGGCAGAAGTCATAGGGTCATCGTTATGTTGGTGAACTTTGAGGGCATATATGAATGTTAAAATAGCATGTTTTCTCACAAGAATAAAACAATGTAGTCCAATAAATAGTCTTGGAGAAAAGTTAGTTATAAATTATTGCAGTTTTTTAGAACGTTATAGCAAAATTATTTACAAATTAGACAAACTTAAAACTTCAAGAGGCTTTAAGATACAAAGTTTGTACTTTTGGTTCTCATGGCCATTTTGTGGAATATTAGTATAGAAATTTGGAAAAATTCTCAACTAGATTAACTGCTCCTCCAGGAAAAGGTGCTTTAAATAGCCTCTGGCTGAAGTATTTTGTTTATACTAAATATTAGAAGATAATGGCTTCAGTACTTTGTTATTTAATGTTTTGATGCCTTGAGCTATAGAACTGTGTTGAGACAATAGTGAGGGTTCTTTATGCCTGGTTTCTTATCAGACCTTTGGCACAAAAAAAAAAGGGGACAAAAACTTGAGGGGTATATGACATCATAGGCAAAAATTACTTAATTTTTACGGGAGTGTACAAACACACATTTAATAAGCTTTCATTTTCTCACTGAGACTCTACTTTAAAAAAAAGAACAGGCAGTTCCATCTAAATTAGGCCAATAATTACCTATAGAAATGTATTTATATATAAGAAATAGTTTTGATAGTTTCTAAAGCCAAATTTTAGCGAACTTTTTTAGTGCTTGAACATCTGGCTTGCATTTGTTGCACCAAAGGTATTGTTTCCATCTACTTCACTTTACACTCTTACAAATTTGGTGTGATGCTGCTGTATGTAACTGAAAAGATCAGTGTTTTCATGGTGCATATTTGAGTACATAAATTGTTTTTTTTTTTAAATAAGTATCCTTTTACAGTATGCTATATTACTCTTATCTTTTTATAAAAGTCTGCAAGAGCCAGAAAATTAATACTATTGATATAGTAAAGGCAACTTTTAATTAGTTGAAACTGGGGTAATTTCTGATGTACCTTAAATACTAAATTTAAACAGTAGAATGTGGGGTATAATGATAATTAATGTAATCACATTTGTACAGGTAAAATTTGATTACCTGAAAGTTCACAGAAAGGGTCTGAGAGGCTAAAGCAGACTCTTAAATTTGAGAGAACATTCACTGTAAAGATTTGTAATATTCGCGCAGTTACTTTTTTGTACCATATGAAATCATAAGGCTAATTCTAGTTCATGGGTTAGTTAAGTTCTTAAAATGACTGAAGGCTATGATTATCAGCCACTTCTTATTTCTTTTGTGACTAATGACCAACAGTACCATGACAAAAGAGGGCAAATATATATTTTCTACCTTATTCTTCGGTATTCTTTGTTGTAGTCTCTAATGTAAACTTTCCCTCCTTGCCGTAGGGCAAAGTAAGGCCATGCATTATACCAGATGGTTATGGAGCACATGCAAGAATGCACAAAGCAAGTTAGTTTGTTCAGTAACTAACTCTTGCTGGAACAATTTATAGAATACTCGTAAATTACAATATTTTATCTTTTTAGGCATAGAATATAGCAAATTTTAATTGGGATTTTTTTTCACGGGTTTTTTAAATTTGAGGTGTAATAATACTAATCCAACATTAAAGCTAGCATGAAGATAAGCACAGTGAATGCAAATTCACTGAATGAAGAAAGCACAGTGGTATGATTGTTTATATATACAGTAGTAACCCTTTTCTACTGGTTTCATACTTCCTTTGCATATAGTATACAAAAATGCATTAGCATACTGTAAAATCAGGGTCCTGTAGTACTAAAACGTTAGAAGATCAACACTAGTTTTAGAAATAAGGGGGAGTTTTTATGAAATCTCGAAGGAAATTTAAGATACCATATTTTCTCACATACAACATACACCTTTCCTCCGGAAATCAACCCCACAGAATTCAAGTATGTGTATTAAGTGGGGAAACTGATTTTTTTTTGCCCAGAATAAAATTACTGTGCTTTGATTCATGCTCCACAGTGTATTAGCCATTGCATTAATATTCAGGTAGCTGAGGGAATCAATTGACTTAATTGCCCGTCGTTCTTCACTCTGAGGTACTCTTCATTTTAATGGTCTTGATGTTCTACTAAGCAAGCTTAATCTTTCTGAGGGCAATCTTGCTGCTAGCAATGTGCTCCTGGTCTTCAGATTGATCCACTGAAATTTCAGTTTCCAAAACAAAACAACAGCTAGAACTGTCTCACTTAGATGCATTTTTATTTTTATATATAAAATAAATAAAATGTTTGTTTATGAATGTGTTTATACATAAACAAAATGTTTTTGGTGTAGTTTAATATTTTAATACTGTGTCTGTGTGGTGACATTGAGATTGCTGTCAGACGTGAAGGCATGATGGGATCTAATCCGTGATTCCAACAATCACACCTCCTTGATGTGCCACAGATGCATGGGAAAAGGCGGGATTTTGGGGATTGTGATTCAGATCCAAATCACGCCTTACTTGCCAGTGCAGGGAGAGCCTAAAATCATAATCCTGGGCTGCACCTGTGCTGGCAAGGTGCTTGACAATCAGCTGATTGTCAGCTAGCAGCAGCAGAGGGGAGGCGATAAGGGAAGCTGGTGGGGCGGGGGAGACCAAGAGGCCTGATGCCTATGCCTCCCCAGTGCCTATGCCCCTGCTGCTTACCTACCCCTACTGATCCCCCAGGCCACACCTTTGGCTGGTCTGAGACCCACCATAGTTGCAGCTGACTACTGACTCCAGGCAGTGGCAGCTCTGGCCAGCAGCTGCACGTTCTGCCCTGGTACTCGAATCCAAGGTGAGGCTTCCCCCCCCCCCAGTGTTGAATGGGGGGCGGAAACTGTCTTGGATTTGAGTGTATATATGATATGTCTTGTATTTCAAATACTACGTTACTGTTTCAAAATGAATGTCCTAATGTCTTGCATAAAAAAAGAATTGGATGCTTCAAAAGATTTAAATTGCACCAAATCCTGCTCGCCACTCCAGACATGCAAAGATCTGCTAGCAGTAAAACATTGCAGTTCAACATATTGCAGATAGTCAAGGCCTTGCAGTTGGAGTTAAAGGATCTGTAATTACATTTTCTGATGCCATGGGATCTACTGTAGTCCTGAGATGTCATCTGCAACCAGAGTAACATGTTTCTGGCATCAAACTTGTTCCCATTTCCATAAAAGCATATGGAGATTCATAGTGTGACAGTTGTTCTGTGCCTTTAGAGCAACTATTGTACTTCTCTCTCTTCTAATAAGAGTTTCTCAAGGACTATTTCCCAATGAATCTGGACTGTAGTTACCGTGGCTGTAGTTACAATTGTATAAAAAAGGTTAAGAATGAACTAAATATGAATTACAGTAAAAGCTCTGTTATTCAGCAGCCCCAGGAATGGGGGATGCCAGTTAATCAAATATGCTGGCTAATCAAATGTGCACCATCTGGTGCACGCCCCAGCATCAGTGTGCCAGGGGACAGGGAGGGGGGCCCCGCACAGGCTGCTTTGCCCTGGGCCGTGGCCTGAAGAAGTGGCAAAATAAAACTCGACTCACGGAGACAAAACTGGAAGTCCCCCGGAAGTGGTACTTCCAGTTTCGCTTTTGCCACGTCTCTTGGATGCCGGTTAGTAGAGTTTTCCAGCTAATAAAGTGCCGGTTAACACAGCTTTTGCTGTAAAAGAAGTAGTAGTAAATCTAAAGAATATGCTCTGTTATAGAAATGGGTGAATGATCACTGCATTTATACAGTTCTGGAGTTAGTAAATGATAACAAAGCTGTCTGTAAAGAGAAGATGCTTCACCACTAGTGAGACTCAGAATGGTAGTTTCTCATATGCTTTTAAATCTGCTTTATCTTCTTTGAGCTCTGCTCTGTGTTAAACTGGTTTCTTCATGAAAAACTGGTTTCTTCATGAAAAGCCTTACATCTATGTGGTGTGGAGCTTATATGAATTTGTAGCTTCTTTCTTTTAGTTCACTGAATTCCAAATTTTTCCGTGTTGTTAAATCTCTCTTCCAGATGTGTCTAGTATTTATTAGCAAAATGCTATTATTTCAAAAACACCTCAGTCTGTTCTTTACCACCTTTTAACTACTGCTTTCATTTTTCTTTCTTTGTCATTCTTTCACTTGTTTTTCTTGATTTTGCTTTCACTGCTCCATTCTTCTCTCTGTCTGTCTCATTGTTATAATAAGTGAAAAGCCCTTTTAGTTTGGATTCTGTGTTTTCTATTTCTGAAAAAGTAATTTCCCATTTTCCTGCTCCCCGTTTTCACGGCATTCTTCTAATCCTGTTGTTCATTCCAGACACCATACTACTTTTTTTCTTGTAAAAGGACTTGAAATGACTGCTTGTTGTCTGATATTTCATTTCACTCATCATTCTGTTCTTGATCCTTCCTAAGCTGGTTTTTTTCCTGGTCATTCTAATGAGACAGCCCTCAGTGGGGTTGTTAATGACTAGCTGAGCCAAATCCAAAGGACCTGCTTCTATTCTTATATTTGTTACTTCGTTCTGATGCTGCAAATGTTACCTTTTTGCCTTTACTTCAACAAGCATGTATTTGTTTTGTTTTATTTTTCTTGTTCTCTATGCTAATGATTTTCTGTCTGCTTGCTTGGTGCATTATGCAGAACATCCTGGGAGATTATTTTGCTAAAGATACTTATCTGAAAGAAGTACCAGTCCTTGGTGTTTGCACCTGTGCTTAGGACTAATGCTGAAAATTCTCAGAAATCAAACTAGGGGTTCTCTGAATGGCTGGAAATTTCAGTCCCATTTGCATACTATTCTCTGGTTCAAGGAATCTGTTATAAAGTAGTAAATATAGAAGTTGTACTTTGAGCACTTTGATTCTGTTCTTTTTAAAGGCTTGTTGACCTTCTAAGGCTTGTGCTTCATTGTTCTGACCAACTTGGGAACATTCTTCAGCACTGTTGCACTTTGGCTTTAGAGGCAGTATGGTCAATACAGCCACTTACAATTTTTAGAAACAACAAATGGTTGTATTCCTTGCTTTCTTTCTCTACTGCATTGGGAATAGGAAAACTGTCCAGTGCTTTGAAATACATAACAAGTGTAGTCCTTGGAGCCAGCATGCCTTAAATTAATTATCTCAGCATCGGTGATGATTTAGCTAGATCAGTGGCTCTCAATTTTTTTATATTCGAGGCACCCCTCCATAACCTATGCATTGAACAACACCCCATTTCAAAAACTAACTTACTGATTACATTACTTACCTCCTTGCAGTGGGGACAAGGGAATGTCCATGCAGGGACAAGCCTGAGCCTGCACTTACCTGCTTATCTCCTCACACGTTGTGGTACTCTTCAAAGGATATCGGGGCAGCCTGAGCTGCCCCAGTACCCTGGTTGAGAATCACTGAGCCAGATGATATCATGATGCATCAAGTTTTGGAATATATGATACTTCCTGTGGGTGCCAATATGTAAAAGTTTTGGTGTTGAAGGAAAAAGAAGTGATGTCCCCATGGCAGTATAGTCACATGGGTTTGAGAGTTTGCACAGAACAATATAGATTCAATAGTAGATTCAGCAGTGGTACTTCAACCATTCAAAGCAACTGGTTAAAAATATCACAATGGAGTCACTGGTATACTGTGACCAGGTTTCAGATCAGTGGTATATGTAAGCAAGGGTGGAGAGTTAGGGCACGTGTATAATAAGTTAACAAAGGTAAAGCAAGGAAAGGTCCATGTGTCAGCTGTACAAGTAGCTGTCCAAATGTGTGTGCATGCTCCCACAGTAAATGAAAGTAACCTATGATAGCTCTTTCATTGAGGATGGGAAGAGCTAAAATGAGAAGTCTTGTTGTGGTGGAAAATATTAATGGCTGCTGTCAGCAGTGTCATTAATTAAGAAATCATTGTGGATACTGTTGAAGATGTCAGTTCTGCTAAACAGATGACAGAAGCTCTGTCCTCTTTTTTCCCCGTCTACTATTTTGCCTTTCAAATTCCTGTTTCTCACCAAATTTAGAAGGGTTCTGTTTATTGAAGTCTCAAACCATTCCCTGAAATTTTGGAGTTGATTTACAGCTTACAAGATTGGCTAGCATTGCATGCAGCAAAAATAAACATGCTTTCTTATGAAAGAAATAAAATCAGCTCTCCAAATCTCCTGTACTTTTTCATTGGAGGTTAAGTTTGGAGGAATTTGCTGCTTCTTAAGTTGGTGCCTATTGTCTTTTGCTCTTGGGAGGACACCGAGCTAAAGGACAAATAGTCTGGTTTGGTAGGGCAAATCATAGGGTTCTATGTCAAGGTTGACTTTTACCTTTCTGACAGAAGAACTGATAGTTTCTTCCAGTTTTCTTTTAATACTGTTTTCTTTGACTCTGATTGAATAAGAGAAGGATTTTGTCTTTGTCTATAATGATGCTGCTGTAATATAAATAAATAAACCTTTTCTTTGGAATTTACCTTTAATTTTTCCCCTCCCCCCAGATATAAAGGAAAGATTCACCAACTATGTATTATTACTAATAGTGTGTCTAAGAAACATGGAACAGTTCTCATGGAATCCAGGTAATTAAGACAGTGGAAAAAAATGTGAGAGATTTTAAAAATGGTATAACTTTGTATAGTCTAAGCTGTATGTAGCAGCATCATTTGATGGTCAGAAAATCGGCTAACATAGGTCAGCTGGTGTCAGTGCTGACTGTTTGTAGCCCTGAGGCTGCCCGACTGACTGGGTCCTGCATTTTGAAGGCTTCTATTAGTCTACAAACAGACATCACATTTGTCTTGGGATAAATCCTAAACGTTTCACAAGATAAGAGATGCTAATGGTTTATCCTGGGACATCACAAAATGCATCTGAGGAGTTATCCCAGGATCGCATCATTGAAGCAGACAGAAAACCACAAATGCATTCAGCTCCTCCTCACTAAACCCTGATTAGACGAGAGATGTGTGTACATGCCAATCCTGGAACATTTCTGCTCCAGGACACACACAGGTACAGCTTGTCAAGAGACAAATGCAATGTCTATTCCTAGCGTTAGAAGCAAGCCTCTCTGAATAAGGGTGATGGGGTGCAAACAGCTGAGCAGAGGCTGAGTAGATGCTGTGACTAAGAAGATAAAGAGCCTTAATGAGGTTCAGTCAGGCTCTTCCCTCACAAAGTAGCAGGCAGGCTTAAATCAAATCCAGTTATACAGTAGAATATATCAGTATATACTGTATACTGACAGGTTATGGCTTACATTCCATAATGGCTTTAGGTTTAGGTTCCTTGCCCTCTGCTAAAATAGGGGTTACAAGCTAACTGTGGGTGTATAGAGTCGGAGCAAACAGCTCTGTGAGACCACTGAAGTGTTCCAGCTTATGGCTGTGGATTTATCCTAGCACCTACATGGAAACGGATGAGCTCCAGCTGAACTGGGAAGCAGCACTTTTTGACATAATTGTACTGTTAACTAAGATTACAGACAGCCCCGATATGAATGACCCCGGTTCTATTGTAATCCCACAGGCAAATCTGTTGGCAAATAATTGTAAAGATAGCACTAGATAAATCACATTGAGGTCATGCTAGGAAATAGATATTTCTACAGCTGGGGGGGGCGGGGGGGGGTCACAAACATGTCTGCGGAGGACCCCAAGTTTTTCCCTGCTGTCCCACTGTTTGTCTCGAGAAACAAACCAAGGCTTGTCCTGGGACAACTCCTTGTCCTGCAGGCCTCTGCTCCAGACCCAACAAGTGCAGTGAACCCCAAAATCATTCACTGTGACCCACTGTAAGAGTGCAAATAAGTCTCTTCTGACTGTAGTGTAATTTTTACTTCTTACTTTAGAAATTTCTCACTGAATTTACACTAGCTTTTCTTTTAATGTAGCAGGTTGGCAATGCATATAGCGATATCAGGCTAGATTCCATGGCCTTGTTTTCAGTGGGAAGAAGTATATTTAGTACATGATAGCTGATTGACCTATACTTTGTTGAAGCTGCTGCACTGAGCAGAATTACTATATGGTTGTTTTTGTTCATCTGATATCTACTTCTACAGTATAACTGACTTCAGTATTTTTCTGCCCTTCAGATCACCTTTGGGTGTTGTTGCCAGATGTTTGCATGGTGATTGGATCAGAAATTGCAGTAGATATTGTGAAACATGCCTTTATAACAAAATTTAATGACATCACAGCAGATGTAGGTATACATTTGGATTGCTGAATAATTTTTAAGTTGTGGTAGTTTACTCTCCTAAAAAGTGTTACAAAATGTTAAATAAGATTGATTTAATGCAGGAAGTGTTGTAATCCTTTTGCTATTTAAAAATAATGTCATTTTGTAAATTTGTAATTATTTTTCTGTTAATACACTTCTGAGAATGAATTCAATGCACCAGAAATACTTCTGCTTCTAAATTAATAGTTCTAGATCCATAAATTAGAGTTGAGACTCTTGTGTAACAGTCACAGTTCACAGTAGTAGATCATTTATTGAGAAAGTTTCTACTTCGGGATAATGGAAAGTAAATATTTGATTTATATATTAGTAAGGCAGTATGTCCTCTTCCTAAACAAAGTAGGTATGAGATGCAATGAAAATTTCAGAAAAATCTATTTCTTTTCAAGTCTATTGGATCTTTGTATTGAGTACAGTTTTAAAGATGGAATCTGGAGTCAGGCTATTTTAGTTATTCTTTCCGTCCCTGCAGCACTGAATATTAAGTAGGTCGGCTGTTAGTTTCCCATTCCTGTAATTTCCTGGGGCATATAAAGTATGTAGTCCTTTAAGGCACTGGAAGGAATTGTTTATTGTATATTAACGTGGCACAGATGTTTTCTTTATTTTTCTTTTAAAAATAAATTGTGTATTCAAATACACTTTATAAATCTGAGAAGAGATGGATTAACATTTCTTTGTAGCTACTAAAATCCCCTTTTCAGGAAATGAGGTCAAAACTTTGAAAGTGCTATCATTTTCAGTATCTCCATAAAATAACTAGATTGTGTGGTCTAGAAACAACTTTAATAGATACACTTAATAAGCTCCCTTATGCCAGAGGCATTTTATGCATGCCCTAGTTTTGTGTAAAGAGTATAGAAAAATGGAATAGTGAAATGAAAATAGCCAGAAATACAACATGCTTCACTGTGCCAAATCAGCTGGGGGAGGTGGACGGTTCCCTGTGAGATTTTGTTTAAGGAATTCCTTTACTATTATTATGTAGCCTTCTAAAGATGTAGAGCTATTGAGCCTGACTTTTTGGAGGGGCTGACCACCTGGGGTGCAAGTTGAAGTCAGACCTGCAGTTTTCAATCTCATTATCCTTAAAATAGATACCATTCCCCATTCATAACAAAATATGTTTTAAGTAGCTTTCTTAAACTTTTTCTCCCATTTGTCTGTTACAACTTTCTTTATTTGCTTAATATAAAACCAGGGGTTTGGTTATTTGTTCCTTTTGAGTGTTATGATTTGATATAACTTCTAATTCTAGTTACTAAATAATTTTTTTAAATAATTTGCCTTCCATGTACAGCAGGTTCATACTTTTGTTCTGGTAGTCTTGATCCAGGTTTGCGGTTCGAATAAACATTATGTACCATAAAGATGATACTTTTAATCTTCATTGTGCTATGGCTAGATTTACTAAAGGCAAAGATTTCTTAGGGTGATATCTTTTATTGGACCGACTGTAGTTGGAATAAAGGTAGACAAGCTTTTGAATGCAAGACTTTTTGTTGTGCGCGACATGTAATGTCATTCATGAAAGACCCCAAAACTCAAGAGTTTACATAAGCAAAATCAGTACTCCACAAGTAAAAGACATAATCATTAAGCAGGATAAAACAGTGCATTATAACAACTTTAAAAAATATACATGAAGAATACAATATCAGATCGACTTTGAAGAGGTGTTAAGTGGAATGAATCTGCCTATTTTGAATTGTGCCAGGATAATGGAGGAGAGAAGTGAGGAGGATAAAATTGCAGATGTTGCATCTTGCAGTTTTACAGCGATCAGAATCCTAGTGAAGTTTAGGAGGCCAGTTTGCTTAAACTGGATGTTAGTACCATTTTGGTGAAACTGAAATCCAAACACTGAATTATATAGGTTTGCATTTCAATACTGTCATATAAATTTGTATGTAACTGCCATATTGGCCATAGTAGAAGCATTCATGTTGCAACCCCTGTCAGATTCCAACAAATCTGATAAATTCTGCTAAATACCTTGTCACCAACAATCTCAGACATGTGCAATTCTGGAAAAACATACAAAAGAAGATATCATTTGTTTTAGAGGTACACTGATATATCAGTCTATATTGGATCAGCACTCATTAAAAGGAAAATTGACATTATTGGCATTTGGCTTTTTTTTAGCTGGTATAGCCAATAATATCACCAATAAGTGTCATGTGCACGCACGCAGCCACAGCATGCACACAGCCAGGAATCTAGCCAGGCAGCTTGGAGAGCAGCATGCAGCCAGTAAGTCTGTGGAGGGGGAGGGGCATGGGGCAGGGAAGATGGAGGCCCCCACGATGAGAGAGGGACTGGGTTAGGGGCAAGCACTGCCCAGCCAGGGCAGGACATGGGATGGAGCCACAGACAGCTCATTCAGGGGGTGTGAAGAGTGGGGGGTGGCACCCCACTGCTGTGTGCACCCCTGGGGGAGATGGGGACATGTCTGCCCCAGATTTGTGCGCGGGGCAGAGATGAGCTGCCCGCTTGGGGCCAGGGGCTGTGCCAGCCTCTTCCCAGTGTGGGGGCTAGGCTGGGGCTGTACTTGGGGCAGGAGGCATGGGGAGTGGGGGGGCTACAGGGTGGGCTGTGGCCACCTCAGAATTCACTGTAGCCCCCCTCCCAGCACTGCCACCTGCCCTAAGAGCAGCCCCCACCCAGGTGCTCCACCTCCCCCCTTCCCCGCACTGCTGGGAAGAGGCTAGCACAGCCCCTGAGCCTGCAGTGGGCCACTTGTTCTTGCCCCATGCACAAATTGGGGGTCTTTAAGAGAAGGCTGGACAGGTATTGGCTAGGGTGTTATGACCCTGGCACTCGTTCCTGCCCGGGCTGGGGGGGTTGGACCTGATAATCTGTTTAGGTCCCTTCTGACCCTAATCACTATGAAATCTGAGGGAAATACGCCCCTCATGCCTTCCCTGTGGGTGCATGCAGCATTGGGGAGCCATTCCCCCTTCCCAACCTACCCTCCCCCCCACACCCTATCCCCCCTCCCCCCCCCCCCCCCCCCCCCCCCCCCCCGGGAAAAGCCACTCATGGCTCGTCCCATGCCCTGCCTCGCCCTACCTGGACACCAACTGCCCCTGCCCCAGCTCCACTCTCTTCCTCACTGTGGGGGCCTCGATCTGTTCCTCCCCATCACGACCCTTCCCTGCCCCCTCCCCCCCCCCCCCCCCCTCATCCCCCAATCTCTTTTCGCCGCTCTCCAGGCTGCATGGGGGTCATATGTGATCTCCAAGCTGCCAGGCTGCATATTGGCTGTGAGATTATTAACTAGCCATGCCGGCGGATACCAGTCAATCATTGTTATTGCCCAAAAAGATCTTTATCATTGCACCCCTAATTTGTATCAATGCATTCTTGCATATCTTTAGAAAACTGTTTACCTTAGTTGTCCCGATTTGTCCAATATCTGTTCCTTGTTATACAGCAGTGTATGCTACATAATAGGGCTGAATCCATCAGATGGTGCACAAGCCTTGTAAAACTCTTTTTTTTACAGAAACACTGTATTGTTAAAATTGTGTTGCTTCTATACGTTTTCAAAACACATTAATCACATATTCAATGTGCTGGATTTTTTCCAGGTCTACAGTGAGTACAGGGCAAGCCTTGCTTTTGACCTTGTTAGCAGTCGACAGAAAAATGTAAGTGAGAAAGTGAAGGCTGTTTCCTTGTGTTAACTAACAGTATAGGAAATATTAAAGCCAACGGATGTTCTAAAATTGGTTTTATTCCTACGGTGTTGAAACTGTATTTGCAAAATAGTGTGTCATGAGATGAAAAGGAAAATGTGGTCATGTTTCTTCAGGTCATTCAGTTCTTCAGGTAATTTGCAGTCAATTGCCTTTGTTCTTTAAGAGTAAATTGTGTTACATACATGGAGAAAGTTGTTATAACAGAAAGCATTATAACAGTTACCCTAATTTCAATCTTGTCTGTGGTATGCTGGAAGTAAGCTGGCTAAACTAGATTTTTCCAGATTCTCGTAAAATAATTTTGAGCTAGCTTTCTTTCCTTTCAGTTTTACCCGTGGTAGATCAAGTACTTGTACAGTGATTGTTGGTAATTTATACTGTCATGTCATTAATTACTTTTACAGTCGTGCGCCCTGCTTGTTTCTCCTACAATATACATGTGTAAAAGCAGTGTATTCCAAGAACTTGGAATCTTCCTTTACCTGAGATTGTGAACAAAAGATCATAAGCAAACCTTCTCATAGAGCAGTGTTAAATTACTGGAATTACTAATGGAATCTCAATATTTGTACTCTAAGGAATGAATTGGATTATCTTTAAACTTTTATTTCTTTGAGTGATGGCAGTTTGAGAAAAATGGAGATTATCTGCTATTACCCTTCTTCAGCATGAAAGATGTGTCAACAGTATATGAGAATTCTTATTCATAATAGGCCTATTTTATGAGGGATTGCAAGCAGGAATATATAGGCTTTAAATGGTTAATAATGAAAAGGGTTATCTAGACCCTAATAATAGAAGCATTTACAATTACTTTACATTGCCTCTGTGGTGCTTTGGATAATCACATCTTTATTCTTTTCTGAATTTTTGTATGTGATATTTGGGGAATCAAAACTAAGTTGATAACAGACGTCTCTCCCTAAATGGACTGACAGTAGAGCACAGATGAAGTGCCTTGGCCTGTTCAGATACAAAGACCCAGTTGCTCTTGATTTAGAACTCTCTGGCTAATTTTGCTAGTCATATTAGTGTTAATAGTATTCATGCACAAATGGGGATCTGTATTTTTGGGTCCCTGCAGATTTCTCTGACAACACTTGTTTACCAAATCAAGCTAGCTGTGTAATTTATTATTGTAATATTTGTTAAGTGATTAATACGTTCCTAGTATATGTAAAGTAAGGTAAACTTGTTCTGTTGCATTGATTGATGGTTCATATACCAGGGAAAAGAACTAAGACTATATTTTTTTTCCTCTTCCCTCCCTCTGTCCCAGGCATACACAGATTATAGTGATTCTGTTTCCAGGAGAATGGGGTTTATTCCTCTCCCATTGGCTGTTTTAGTAAGTATCTTTGACACCCCTGCTTCATAAGGTTCCTCAGTCCCAGAATTTTTTCTACTCCTTCATCCAAAATATCCTTAATTTACTTCTTTGGGGCTTTTTTCCACACTTATGAATACTTGGGAAAATGGTGGGCACTAGGTTAATAATGGATTTGATTAGGACCCTTGTACAGAAGAACTTTTATTTTTAATATGCCTGTGTTTGTGGGACGAAGTAGCTTATTGTGATACGTGTGCTAAATGAGCACCTCTTTGTAATTTGTAAGGTTTAGTTACAAGTCTGAATTAACTACCTGATAAAAAAAAAAAAAAAAGAGTTAATGCAAATGTTAATGTTTACCATCCCAACACAAAGGGATAAATTCCATAGCACTAATGTATAGATCTATTAGTGTTTGGACCATTTTAGTGGAATAGGCCACCACTACATTGATTAAACTTTTTTATTGCTTTTGGCAAGCATCCTGTTTGTTCAGTTAGAACAGTAAAAGCAGCTAGCTACCAAATGGTTATTAGTAATGAAGTTTTTAAAAATCTTGGTAGGAAAGCTTTTTTTAAAAATCTACAGTTTCCCTTGTCTTCAATGCAGTGGTGCATTTAGTAACTTCGGACTTGTCCACATGCAAAAATTGACCAACATAACTATTGCAAAACAAGCCATTCCCAAATTGCTTCCACTGGATCCCAGGAGGACATGCTGTTACAGAATCAATCACTTTATGATTGATTCTGTAACTGCTTGTCAGAACTATTCTGCAATAATTTGCAGCATAGCTGTTTCTGCAGTATCTATCATGGTGAATGTCCATGTGTAGACAAGACTTAGTCATGATGACTAAATACAGATGGTCAAAAAGCCTGAACCCACCTCCCTAGCCCTCACCAGAGCCCAGCCAGAGTCTTTCTGGCCAGGGGGAGGCAACCCCTCCTTCTCCCCCCATGAGTGGGGGCTGTGGCCAGGCCCTGGCCATGGCCAGCACGCTGAGGTGGGGACGGGGGTGTAAACCCCCTCCCTGTCCCACACAGGACCCCAGCCAGGGTTTGCCTGGGAGGGGGCGGGGGTTAGGAGGGGTTGAGCAGCCCCACCTAGCCTTCCCCCCTGCACTCCACTAGAACAGATAATGAGGGATGTGGCCAGGCCCCAATTTAGGGCTGGAAGCTGAGGCCGAGAGCAGGGGGCGGGGTTCAGCCCCCTGCCTGACACGCGCAGGACCTTAGCAGGGGTATGCCAGGAGGGGGAAGCAGCCCCTCCCAGCCTTCCCTTGAGTGGGGGGAGCCTGGGAGGGACTGCTGTCCCCCCTCCCGGCAGCACTTCTTGTGCAGGCTAGGGAGGGGATTGAAACCCTCTTTTTCCACCTCTCCACTTGAGCAGGGGGAGAGCCTGGAAGGGGCTTCTCTTCTCCCTCCCTCGGCTTCCCCCCAGCAGACCCTGGCTGGGTGTCCCATATGGACCAGGGAGGGGGTTTAAACCCCTCTCCACCTCAGCTTACTGACCCAAGGCCAGGGCCTGGCCATGCCACTCAAGCAGTGGGGTTGCCTTGGTGGGGTTGCCTTCCCACAGCCAGGCATACTCCAGTTGCAGTCTGGTGTGGGCCAGGGACGGGGTTTAACCCCCCTGCCTCATCCTAGCCTGGCCATTCCCCCTACCTGAGCAGGGAGGTGGGGGGAAAAGCCTGGGAAGGGCTGTTCTCTCCCCCCC
>NW_005842406.1:368504-406676 GCF_000455745.1 Alligator sinensis | reverse complement strand
TCAGCCTCCAGCTAGAGTCCTGTGTGGGCCAGGTTTACCCCGTCCCCTGCCTTAGCCTCAAGTGGGAAGCCTGGGCCATACTTGGAGGGGGTCTAGGACAGAAGCTCCATAAACTGCTTTGACCTAAATCAGTTCAGTCTGGTACTTCATCCAGCCAGGTTTATCTTAAAACAGTTTTGGCCATTTTGAAATCAGTTTAAGTGCACTGAACTTCTGTTATAGGTTTAAACCAGTTTCTGATCATTTGTACTGGTTTAAGTGTAAATTCTGTCCCTAGCCAATGACATTGGGAAGAAGCACTAATTCTGCCGGCAGATTTTCATAATAGTTATGTGAAATAGTGGGATATTTGTTACAATGTTGCCCCACTAGCTGGAACAAAATATTGACTTATGTCTAATAGAGTTTATTTAGGAGCAGAAGTTACTATGCTCACAACAGTTATTTGCTTTGTCCTTGAAATGGAAAAACATCTGCATTCCAGCTAGAACTTGCATATATTTCTAAACTTAAGCAAGTTCTTAAATGCTGTCCTGAGTTTGGAGAGTCTTAAACACCACCTTAAATGCTTTTCTGAATTGTGACATTAGCTGCTACAAATTGAAATCAAACGTAAGATTTCCTTTTGTACAGATTCTGCACAGATAAATTTCACAGTTTATACAACTGACTCCACCAAACAATTCAATATTCTAGCTTTCTTTTCAAAATGAAACATTACACTTCTGTTTTATCATTGTCTTTTATGTAACTCATTTTTCCCTCAGACATGTGTGCCAACAACTGGCATCCGCTTCCAGCCATTGTTTCTCTTATGATTCTTCAGTGAAGTCATAACACTGAACTTGATACCAGTTGTTAATATATTAACAGATTGTCATGCTGGCAGAAAAACAACTGCACTGCAAAGTCGTACATGAACAGATGCTAGTGTATTCAAACACAAAATTTTGAATACTTAGCAATACCAAGAGGAATACAGAGCAGTGTTTTCAGTAGACACCTTTCCATTTTTGTCACAAACCTGCCCAGATATGAAAAACACATAGGGTTTTTTTTTCTACTAATTATTAACTTGTATGAAATGTGCTTTAACTGTTTAATGTTTATTTTCAAAATAGCTCATCAGAGTCGTAACAAGCTCAATAAAAGTCCAGGGTGTCTTGGCTTATGCCTGCGTTGTGCTCTTCTATTGTGGGTAAGTATGAGAAGCAATTACTGAAAAGCATTTGCTTGTTTGATGCTTTAAGGTTAAAAAAAAGTGACCAAAAGGAAGGCAGGTGCTCTTTGGTGATGCTTAACATGGGTGCAGTTTACGTAAAATGTATTGTAATGCCATCCTAGGTGGCTGTGGTATGCAGTAAAATGTGTGCTTACCTCCATTCAGACTTTGAATTTTGGCTCAGGTATGAAAAAATAATAGTATAACGGTAAGTCTTGCAGTCTTAGTGTCCAGCACTCAGCAGGTGAACATTTGCATCTCCTACACAGCCTTTCTGTTCAGTTAGCAATAACTTGCTGTGACTGGGAAGGTTGAGTAAGTGGGTGTAGAGGGTGACTGATGCTTTCAAACAAAGGGAGTGAGCATGCAGAGTATCATTCTTGAATTTCCTTCATACTGGGGTGAAAAGAATACTCTTTTATAAAAATTACAGAATATTTATTATTTTGTATTTACATGTGGTTTAACTTATTGTGACTTACTTGTTACTTTGACATCCTTTAAGTATATTGAGGCATTGTGATATAGTTGAGTTGCTGAAAACGTTTTTTCCGCAGTAAGGTTTCTGTGTTTAGACTATCTTCGTGTTTTAAGATTTCCTAAAGAAATAGATTTTCAGGGCCTCACTAACTGTCCCCGCATTCTTCCCTACCTGTTTACTATTACAGGAATCTTATTGTTCAACAGTGGCGAAAGGTTCCATCTAGCCTCTACCAGGGTGTTTTAGAGAGTGAAATAAAATGTACTTACAGTTCCTTTATATGAAATGCAGGACCCACATTCAGACTGGTTGGAATTGGCTTTGTAAAAATCAAAGTCAACCTGATTTAGGGCTGAAAAATGAATGGATTTTAGAATCTGTTTTAAAAGTTCACTTGGCTTGTCCTGTAGGTTAAAATGAACGTAGACAATTGCTTAGGTTTTATCTAGAGAAAATCGGACTTCCTTATACCATTGTGTTCCTATTTTGTAATCTTCAACTGTGTTCATCCTGGAGGTTTTGGTCTGAAAATGTTACAGAAATGAATATGTAATATTCTGTTGCAAGTAGCAATACTTAATGCTTACGTTTCAAAGCCCTTTACAAAGGTGGGTAAGCTTAATTCCGTGTTACAGGTAAGATGAAACTAGAGTTGTCATTTACTAAAGCCGTCACAACACATCAATGACAGATGTAGGAAAGGAAACCCAGGTCTTCGATCTCTGCTGGACCACACTACTCCCAACATGTTATAGGTGAATTACTAGATGCAGGACTTGTAGAGTCCATGGACCATCACTTGTGAAAACTGGAGGCTACCATAATCTGAGTGAGCTCTTTGAGTTACTGGAAAGTTGCCAAGATCACCCCTAGTTGAGCAAAAATTGAAGGTGTCATGTAAAATGTATTTTATGGATTTACTGTTAGTTTCAATATGCATTTCCTATTATGTGTTTAAATACTTAATATATTAGATTTAGGCTGATGCTATTTTTATTAAGCAAACAATGTTAAATGCCTAAACAAATGTAACTAAATTGCTAACTAATGTAAATGTAATTGCTAACTAAAATATTCTTATCTAGGTCCAAATGACTTCTAGGAGCACTGCAACCAGCTTAGTGTGCGTTTTTTGTCTGACAATTGTAAGAAAAGGAAGCTACGTGTAATCTTACAGTTGAAAGGGGTAGCTAACAAATAACAGTTCTTGAAGAGAACAGCAGCTGCATCCCAAACTGTTGTAATATGAGCATTCAGTAATGCAAAATGTGTAAGGTGTTCCCTTTTAATTTTTCAGATTAATATCACTCAAAGTGCTTAATAGCATTGTGTTACTGGGAAAATCATGTCAATATGTAAAGGAGGCAAAAATGGAAGAGAAATTGTTCAACCCACCCCCAGCTAGCACCCCAGGCAAACCACTCAGTAAACCCCAAGGCAAATTTAAATCTACTCAAGGTGAGTGTTCTTCCCCCCCCCCCCGGCTTATCCGTGAAAAGGACATTTGTTTCCAGATTAAATTTTGAATATTTAATTATCTGTTCCCTTCTCAGCTGTTTGTCAATATGTTTATTGCATACCTATATGACACAATAATTATGCTTTGATTCGCACCCTAGGCCTCGAAGCAGCCATCTAACAAATGGGATCACAGTTTTGGAATTTATTTTCTATTGCTCAGTGCTTTATCCTTTTAAGCATAAATATTCTCCACCACAATAAGTTTTTATCCTGGCATAGAGAGGAGGTAGGAACATAAAAATGGGAACACTCACTGCACTGTCTGTGGCTGTCCAATGCAATCATTTAGAGAAGTAAAATGTTGTTTCACATTTGGCTTTGCACTGACCTTATTGAAATTTTATAAGGAAATATTCCACGTTTTTACAGGTAAAATAAGGCATGCAACAAGTACAGTTACTTGAAATTGGCATGAGTGTTGGGATTAAGAGATATCTGAGCTCTAACAGGAATTAAAATTGTTGCTCTCCCTGTTTTTAGCTTTCTTAGTTTGTAGTCTGTTTCATAGCACATTAATATCAGGAGTTATAAAAAGAACTATACTGTTTCATTAATAAATAATTGCAATGGTGTTACATTTTATATCCCCATTGACACTTGGGAGGTGGAGAAACAAACGTGCACTGTTCTGATCAACAGAGTTGGATTGTTTATCTTTTCTGTAAAGAATTCAGTGAGAGCCCCTGAGAATTTAACAGTGAGGTTTTATTGTGTTACTCTGCGGCTTGCCAAAGTCTTGAACAGCATGAAATTTAAGGTGCTTATTAGTCGTCACAGTGTCTCGCCAGCAATACTAGAGTTAAGAATCTGTCAGCATTTCAATTATAAAACCCTGTATCTCAGCTGTCAAATCACGTTGGGCTGAAACTCTGTGCCCACATTTATTTTAAAATGGTTCAAATCCATAACATAGTTGTTTTATATATACAGTTCTCCTGGATGTCTTTTGCCAAAATCATACAAGGAAGTGTTAGCATAATACCTGTGCTAGCTTTTTAATTATAGAACATTGTAATTCTACACTTGGATGTAGGACGTGATAATTCTTACTTAAAATTGGCCTTAAAGCTTACCAGTAGCTTTACTAGGGTAAATAAATCCTGAAAACTATTTTTAGCTGAAGCACTAGCAGGCTTAGCAGGTCAGTCAGCAAAGGGCTTTTGCCTCAAATGACACAATTTCATAAGAAGCAAAGATCTTTTATAGGCCTGCAAATTTCTCTCAAAATATCCCCAACTTCTGTCACATACTCAAAGGTGAAAGAGAAGCTTTATTTTTTGTAACACCCATGACTTCATTTTATAAATACAATGACTTTTATAAACAATTTCTTCAGTATAAAGCAAGATCATATGTAAGATTTTTTTTCCAGTCTCCCTCCACTCTCGTCTCTCTCCATTATTACTACTAGGTTATGCAGTATTGATTAATCCCTATGCATGTTTATAACTCTTTTCACAACAGATGCTGTGCAGTTAACAATAGTCAGCAAAATTAGTGTCAAGAAATTAGGCGGATGGAAATGAGGCTAAATTATTGTATAAGGGTATCCTATTTTTTCTTCACTTTTCTCATAGGAACATACATATTTACGTGAATAGAAGACAGCCCAAATTACAAGACACCCCTCCCTCCTGCCCCCCCCCCCCACAATAATTAGATTCTGTATATGGGAAACTTATAATTCTGTTATAATTTTCGAGGTATAGAATCTAATTATTAAAGGTTTGCCTTGAATTTGTGTCTCTGACCAACCTTTTCCCCGGCAGCCCTTTCCCCCTCCCCTTCCTGTCAGACCTTGCTCTCCCTGAGCACATGGAAGTGTGTGTCCTCGGCCCGGGAGTGTAGGACGGCTGTTAGGAAGGTCAAGGTAGAGATGGAACTCAGGCTAGCATCCAGGATTAAGGACAATAAAAAGTCCTTTTTCAAGTACATTGGGAGCAAGAAGAGGGCACCAGGCAATGTAGGGCCCCTGCAAGACACAAACGGTATTCTGGTGGCCATGCCAGATGAGAAAGCTAATATTTTTAACAGTTTCTTTGCCTCTGTTTTCCTGAACAGGGACCAAGACATCCCTCCTACCAGAAGTAGGGACAATCTTGGGGATAGCTCTGTCAGGCCTTGGGTCAGCGCAGGTGTAGTTAGGGATCTTCTGGAAGGGCTAGACATTTTTAAATCTGTAGGTCCAGATGCCCTCCACCCAAGGGTGCTGAGGGAGCTGGCAGGGGTCATCGCAGAGCCCTTAGCCCGGCTGTATGAGCATTTGTGGTCATCTGGTGAGGTGCCGGGGGATTGGAAACTAGCTAATGTGGTCCCCATTTTTAAGAAAGGGAGGAAGGAGGACCCAAGTAACTATAGGCCCGTAAGCCTCACCTCGGTACTTGGGAAGATCTTAGAGAAAATCATCAAGGAGCACATCTGTGGGGGGCCTGCAGGGGAGATCATGCTCAGGGGCAACCAGCATGGGTTCATCAAAGGCAGGTCCTGCCTGACCAACCTGATTGCCTTTTGTGACCAAGTAACTAAATCCTTGGATGATGGTATCGCTGTGGACATAGTTCTTCTAGACTCTAAGAAGGCCTTTGACACTGTCTCTCACCCCATTCTCATTAATACATTAGGCAACTGTGGCATTGATGCCTACACAGCTGGATGGATAAAAAATTGTCTGATGGGGCGCACCCAGAGAGTAGTGGTGGATGGGTCATACTCAGCCTGGCGAGATGTGAGCAGCGGGGAACCCCAGGGCTCAGTCCTCGGGTCCTCACTGTTTATGACACTAAGATGTGGGGTGAGGTGGACACACTTGAAGGGAGAGAGAGGCTACAACTAGACTTGGACTACAAAAGTGGGCAGATGAGAATAGGATGGGATTCAACGTAGACAAATGCAGGGTGCTGCACCTTGGGAGAAGGAACCCGCAGCATACAGACAGGCTGGGGAGTTCCCTTCTTGAAAGCACAGAGGCAGAAAGGGATCTTGGAGTCATTAATGACTCCAAGATGATCATGAGCCGTCAATGCCAGACTGCAGCCAGCAAGGCCAGCCATACCTTGTCATGCATCCAAAGGTGCATCTCAAGCCGGTCCAGAGAAGTGATACTCCCCCTCTGTACGACTTTGGTCAGGCCGCAATTGAAGTACTGCGTCCAGTACTGGGCTCTGCACTTCAAAAAGGATGTGGCCACCTGGAGAGGGTTCAGAGGAGGGCCACCCACTTGGTGAGAGGACAGCAGGACAGGCCCTACGAGGAGAGACTGAGGGACCTGAACCTGTTCAGCCTCAGCAAGAGGAGGCTGAGGGGGACCTGGTGGCTGCCTACAAACTCATCAGGGGAGATCAAGAGCAAATAGGCAGAACTCTTTTCTTCCCAGCACCACCTGGGGTGATGAGGAACAATGGTAATAAGCTGATGGAGAATAGGTTTAGGTTGGAGATCAGAAGGCAATATTTTACAGTTAGGGTGGCCAAAATCTGGAACCAACTTCCCAGGGAAGTGGTCCTCGCCCCTACCTTGGGCAAAGTCAAGAGTAGGTTGGACGATCACCTGTCTGGGGTCTTGTGAACCCAGCATTCATTCCTGCCTGTGGCAGGGGATCAGGCTAGATGATCTGTTCAGGTCCCTCCTGACCCTAGCTACTATGAAACGATAACCCTGAAATTAAAAATGGCTATAGCAATTTGCATATAATACCCATACACTTCATCCAGAATTGATGCCTGTTACCTTTTTTTCAAACTGCTGCAACTTTTAGCATGGGTACTCCATAAACACTTTTGAACAGCACTTTGACCCCTACTTATATGTGGTATAAATTGTGTATGGTATTGGTCCAAAGGCAAAAGGCTCATGATTTACTATATAGTTCATTGGGCTGGGACTCATTAGAGTCAACAGCATTTTAAGCCATGATGACCCGTGACATTGCGTACTGTTCACCCAACATCCCTCTGTCAAGCCTCTCTCTCGCCAATTTGGTTAGTGTCGCCCTTCCCTTTCCAGTGACCCCACAGCTCAGCATTGCTCAATGCTCAGGATCCATGTAATTAGTCCCCACTCATGATTTGAAACCAGTGTTCTTGTCAAAAGTCCTGGGATGCTCCAAAAATGTATGCGAAGATGGGGTGCAGGGCAACCTTGTCTGGCTTCAGTTTGTGGAGGGCAGGGCCACACTAATATGAACCAGCCTGGGAGAGGGGCCAACAGGAATTCTGGGTATGCAATATTGTGGCTTGCCATGACTTGAAAAAGAGTTGGCCAAGAGGATGACTGCACTTAATGGGTGCTACCATACATCTTATTCAGATGGGTTGCACTAGCCTATCATTATAGTAGGTTCCAGTCAGCATGTTTGCATAATGTGGGCCATGTGTGTTTTATAGTCATGCTCAGTGCTGCCTGCATTTAATTAACTTTACAGTTAATTTTCAGTGCTGAGCACACGCTGCTTTTGGAAGCAGTTTAATGATAGACATTTGTATTTATTGAAATTTCCTTGAATGTAATTGCAAGATGAAGAGTTTTTTTCCCCATGCCAGTTGCGGGGGGCAGGGGGGAGGTGCTTATCTTGTATTTGAGTAAATATGGCATGTAGATGCCTTAGGTAGTCTGTCAGCTATCCCTAAATCATGTCACTAACTGCACTGGTAAAAATCGGTAAACCAAAACAATTTCCACAGAGAAACAATTTGAAGGAAGATACTGACCTTCACATTTGAAACCTTTCAGAAAAAATATCTTTATGCATCTATTTCCTTTATGTGTGTACACTGTGTTTTATTTATATAGGAATTTAATAAATTACTTCAAACATTTGGACTAAAAGCAGTAGACAGCATATTACAAATGACCAGAAGAGGCAATATGATGGAGAAATGTTTTATAATGCCTCTGGTACTAGTAATTTATACATTGCTTGCAACATTTCAGCTGCAAACTCCTAATTTGATGTTTATTGCTTCTGTCGGATAATGTTCTCTTGGCTGGGTTTGATGTATCTTTTCAATCTATGCCAGATGTTTTCTAAAAATTCCCCCAAAATACATCAATTATCTTGTTTCTAAAAGCCAAAAAAGCTTGGCATTTTCTTTGCCAACTTCCTGTTTTCAGCTGTTTTCAAAAATATATTTTAATAAATACAATATAGGTATCAAAATGGCATGTGTTAAGAATTGCGTTAATAAAGCCACTATTCAATAGTTAGAAATCCTAGCAAATCGGGCTTTCATGGAGTTATTTTGAGAGCAAATGTTATACAACTCAATGTATTTGTTCCTATTTACCATGTTGTTTTCTCTACTGGATAAAGCTCAGCCATCCAGCTGTCAGTACAGATATCTAGGATTTAAATGCATCCATGCATCTAGATTTTTCTATAGAAATTGGATCTGATGCTAATGTTTACTAGAAACAGACTTTACCATGCAGTTGGTGGAGTGACAAAGTACTATACAAATCAGCAAAACCAAACAAATGAGCATATGGTTTCCAGTACCACTTGCAGTGATTGACTGTAAAAAGCAAGTGCTTTTTATAGTCTCTTATGGTACCTTGATATGATATACTTTTAAAAGTAGATCACTTTGCTGATGCACTTTGCCCTACCTGAGCTTCTGTTAAATTAATGTGCAAATTATTTCTTGCATTAGTAATATGGATGTCTTGCTGGATAGAGGGCATCCAAATAGCCATGGGCCCTAATGACAGTTAAGAGCCCAAGCAGATGTTAATTTAGTCACCTGATTGGGACCTGACACGTTTTATTCTGGATCCCAAAAGTTGGGTGTCCTGCCATGACTGATGTGCATGACATGAGGTGCAGTTTTAGGGATCTTGGATAAATTTGTCTAGTTTCAGTTGTGCAGCTGCCTACTTCATCAGGATGTAGGAAGCTGGGGATCAGAGAACTCCCAGATATCCAATTGCTAGTGCCACACTGAAATTAAAGAATGATGCAAACCACCCATAAGGACTTCTGCATTTTTTTGTTTATTGCACAGTGAACACATTTAAGAAATGTAACATCTAGGAGAGGCTTAAGAATCTGTATCAGTGGTAACAAAATGAAATGGGTTGACCATGTAAAATTACCTGGTTTCCAAAAATGATTAATTTGCTTTTCTGCTACTTCGCATAGTCTCAATGCCTAACTTCATCGGCCCTCAATGCATCTTTGATGAAAGATGTATCTGTTTTGAGTGTGTTGACCTGCCTATACCATTAACTAATGTATTTTTAAATGCTGATTTTGTTGTTGTTGTTGTTCCAACAGGAATTTCTACAGACGAAAGTTTATCTACATCAGTTACCAATCAGCCTGTACATCAGAAAGAAAATACTACATCTTTACTTGTGACAAGCAATTCTGATCAATTCCTGACAACTCCTGATGGAGAAGAAAAAGATATAAGCCAAGACAGTTCAGAATTGAAACATAGATCTTCAAAGAAAGATTTGTTGGAGATAGACAGGTTTACCATTTGTGGAAACAGAATTGACTAGATTTTATGGATAGATGTTCTAAGGATACTGAGCGACTGGGGCTGCAGATGCTACCAGACTATGGACAGTTGCCAAAAAAGGCACTTAAATATTTATTAAAAAACTTAAATTATTAATGGCAAACAGATAGTAATTTCTTTCTGCACGTAACCTGGCTTGGTAGCTGGGTCAGATCAAGTAACAAATATTTAACTTGGCTCTGTGGAAAATGTGATGGATCATGAGAGCCTCTTGTCAATTTGACAGTTACAGTATCCCTTTCCTGGATATAGACTGAAAAAAATCAAAATCCCATTTGCATTGTGACATTGTGCTTCCAGAACGTATCACTTTTCTTGAAGGTCTCTCCAGTATAAGGATACACCAAGAAATGTATGACAGCTCTAACAGGAAGCTTATCTTTCCAGTCATGTTATTTTCATAAACAGCTGCAAACAGTATACTTAAAAGCCAATGCATAAAGCAGCACTGGCAGATTAAACAGTAAGTCAAGATAATTATTCTTGTCACCGGAAAAATCTTTGAAGATGTATCTGAACTAATCAGAATAAAATACTATCTTTAAATTAAGAGACCTCTACTGCATAGCATTTTATATAAATACTAAACCAGTGAGGAAAATGGATCACAAATATAAAAAAAGAGTGAAGGTTCTGCATAACTGAGCAAACAGTATTATCATTTTTCTGTTCAATTATGGTGTGTTCTGCAAAGCAAACTCCATATGTTTTATAAACGTTATACAAAGGCTTTTATATAAGCTGAGGGTTTTTGTTGCACTTAAGAAATGTTTCAAAGTGGCATGTCATTATATGAAGGAAAGGCAGTGTTAATTTTGCAGCAACTTCTGCTGCTGTTGCACTGGAGCTATCTGGAATTAGTACAGAAGATCTACACTGCCTTTTGGTTTAAACTGTTTGATAAAAATGTCATCTATGTATTAACTTGGCTGGAAAAATGCCAATAGATATAGTTGTACGGAAAATCAGACATGCCCATTCTAACTGAGGAATTTTAAGCAAAATTAAATAGATTTGAATAGCTTTTGTTATGAAGTGCTTAAATGCATCTTAATTTCTGGTGTGGGGGCAGGGTTGGGGGATAAAATCTAGAACACATTTTATCCTTAAATTAAGAAAGAATTACGTTTCGGCTCAACAACTAAGCTAGAGAACAGCATCCCAAGACAATCTTTATCTTGTAATGAAACATGCATACATTATTAAAATGCAACATTAACATCTCCTCACAAATCTTTCAAAGATTTAAGTAAATTCCAGTTAAATTATAGCGACTGGGATTTATTTTGTTTTTTGGAAACTGCAAATATTTCAGTACTGGGCAAATGACAGAAGTGGTCTAATTTTAGAATTGTCACAGAGTGGAAAAGCCAGAGTTTAAGGGCTGGTTTATGAAAAGGACGTGGAAGTTCAGAATATGTGCTACTTCCTAAAACCTGTATTACTATGACAGTGTGGAGATGAATGTACAGGAATGTTATGAGGCTGAGCAGAAGTTGCAGTGCAAGGTGGGTTTATCATACAGGGCAACTTTCTCTGCTTTAAAAGGAGCTGGTTGCTACACTCTCCATCTTTTGCTCCCACCAACAGCACCTGGAATAATGGCCAAAAGCACTGGAGACTATTCGGGGAGGATTGTATGGGGGAATAAACTAAAATTCTTTTATTTTGGATGTATTTTATATTCATTGAGCAATTTAAACATTAAACTTAAATTCAGATTATCTGTGAATTTGGTGTAACATTTTTTTCAGTTATTTAGCAGTTGCTAAAGGAAGCTTGGAATTTATTTTCTTTTCTTCTGTTAAATGACAGTCTGTACCAATTTTATAAGTTCATCTTGTGTGAAACTCAATAAAATTCAATTTTGTAATCTTTGTTTAAAAAAGGAAAAGAATAGACTGGATTTCTTTGTTAATGTTGCTGGCTTTGGGTAATGTGACATCTACCTGTTAGTTCTGGTTTATTCTGAAGGACTAACATTTTCAAGCAAACGACAAGCAACCCACAGTACAACTGATTTTAATATCTTGTGTTCATGACATTGCTTTTAATGGCAACAAACTTTCACCTATGGAAGAAAAGCTAGAGGAAATGCTGAAGCCTGATTACTGTAGCTGTTTAGAGACAATCACTTGACATTTACTCGGCTTAGAAAAAATAGGTTTTTGCTTCATGTGTCCTGAAATCGTATTAATTGTCATGGTTTTATTCTTGTGTGTTGCGTTTTTTCTCCCCTCGTACGTGACAGACCCACACAAACAAATGGATCTAACCACATATACAAAGTGTCAAGTGCAAAAAGTAAACAAAAATACCATTTTCCCCAACTCTTAATTGAAAAAAATCTTTTATGCAATAATAGAATTTTAAAAAATTCATATAGAATGACAGATTGAAGATATATGCCAGTTTAATAAACCTACCAACCTGTGATAATGTCAAACTGTTTAACTTACTCTAGCTTCTTTATTCTTTGTGTGTGTGTGTGTGTGTGTGTGTGTGTGTGTGTGTGTGTGTGTGTGTGTCTATATATAGATAGGTATGCCTAAAGTCAAGTACAGGTTTCCCTTGCTTTATGTTATACGTGTGTTCCTGGAAAACCGTGCATAACTTGAATTCTCATAAAGTGAACCCACTTTACAACGTAACAAATAGGGATATGTTCCAAGACCTTGACTGTACTGACCCCCAGACCCATTTTTACCACTTTTACAAGACAATTTTGGTACTCACCAACAGCAGACAGTACACACAAGCACAGGGTGATGGTGAATGTTACCATAAATGGGGATGGCAACTATAGAAACACGTCACAGACAATGAGTGAGGAGTGTAGATTTATCCAGGAGATATTTTGGTGCGCGTCACTCCCACAATGCACCATACAAACCAGCTGACTGTGGACTTCCACCGCACTGATGGCATAAGAGTGAATTTACCTTGCATATAATGAATTTTTGGTATAAAAAGAGTTGTCGCATAAGAGTGAATTTGCACATACAGAACCCGCATAAAGTGAGGGAAACCTGTATACCAATAGTTACCAAACCTCTTGGACTTACAGACAACAGGCAGATCTAAACAAGTCTCACAGTCAACCATCCACATCTACCCATATCATCATACTTCTAATTGAAAAGATGGTGAGGGATGTGGTACAATTCACAGTTGGCTGTGAATCACTTTTAAGTGACTTTGCAGCCCACAGCATGGGAGCCACTAAGGTATAGTCCTTTGTTCTGTGCAAGTGGCTGGATGATTGCTGATGACTTTTCATGTAGTTGTTCTGATGTCTGAATTATCTGTGTTTGAATTCTCAGATTTATTTTTACTAGAAAACCTTTGAAAGAGGACTGGTTGATGCTTTTCCTCTCTGCCTGTCTTTGTGCTGCAGACTGATTCTATCAGATATGCTCTCTCCATGCAAACCTTTGAAGAGGTGTATGCTGAGTAGCTGTGGTACACATGCAAATCAGATGGGAGACGTGTCAAATCCCTGTCAAAAGATACCCTTTTATGTTAGATTTTATCCTACAACAGAATGATGGCTGAAAAATCTGCTCCCCCATTGATATATCCCCACTCCCAAGTATTCCCCAGCAACCTAGGAAATTAATGCATTAAAGCTTCATTGCAAAGCAGTTACAGTTGCTATAGATACAGTACGTTTTTCAACCTCCCCCACCAAAATAAGCTAACAGGAAGTAGGAATTAGACCTAACTCTGTCTTCTCCACCCACAAGTACACCTCATTCTGCTATGTACTGCAGGCAGTGCTCTACAACTTGAACATCCCTCTGTGATCCTTCAACCCCTTTTAACTGCCCTGCTGCAGTTGACCTTAGCTACCCTTCTACACAACCCTTTATCAAGCTGTCCTTTCCAAACGCATCAAATCACTCCACTCAATATTACTAGACTTGGGGACTGTATAGCCTGGGCACCATGGTGTAGACAGGCAAAAATGAGACCAAGTTAAGGTTTCAGTGCATGATTCCTGGTATTGAGGAGACTTTAGTTAACATCTGTGCTTAGGTGAATTGGCCTGTATTGAATAGGGTGGGTTTATATGCTACATGATGAAGAGAAAAGGAGATGATTCTGGAGACGGGTGTGGATTGTTCCTGACATCCCTCCCATTACATTCCTTTCTGTTTTTAAAAAACTAGTAAAAAAGGTTAGCTATTGTTGCAAAGTATTACTTTTAGGATTTTTTTCTCTGTTCTTCCTCTGTTACCTGCCTCACCCTCCCTTTTACACAAGCGTTCATTTTTTAATTCTATCTTTGCTCCTTTTTTTTTTACTGGAAACCTCCTGGTAACTTTGTATTTTAGCTGCAGCTTCTATTTTTTCTTCAATGTCTCTTCCTCTTCTCCTGCTGTTCTTGCTTCAGGTATTTTGCTCCTAGAAGAGCATTTTTCTGACCTATGGGTCTCATGCCACACAAAATCCATGTTTTTCCACATTTTGCTATATCTCTCACGCCACACACACACACACACACACACACACACACACACACACACACACACACACACACACACACACACACACACACACACACACACACACACACACACACACACTAGCACAGGTAATGATTAAAGTGAATGACAAAAGAGCACAGTAGTCCTACCTCTCAGTTACAGACCATAAAGTTTATTGTGGGCAGCCTGTTTCACTAGATCAGACAACAGCTGGGGAGGGAGATGTAAGAAATCTTCACTACGTATTTTTGGCTAACTAGCATTTATTTTCTGTGCTGTAGCAAGACCCATGGTGTTCAGGGGAGATGACCAGGATTTTGAATAGAGTTTTGTACCACAGGGCTGTACAGACTTATACTGCTGAAGAGTCAACCAATCAGTCATTTATATTAACAATGATTTCTCCATTTTGCCATGTGGTGTGTGCTTCTTTGTACAGTACTGTTAGACCTACTGGGCACGTTCTTCCCTTGTGCAGTAAAGCTTCTGATAGATTCTGTCCCTGAGTGGCTCAGGATATAGGTCTGGAGTGTGGGGGTGAGGCTTTTCATTTGGATATTGGTCTGGTACCTTCCCTCAGCTAGAGGGAATGTAACACAATTCTGAAAAATATATTTTTTTTCAGAATTGTGCTACATTTCAAGTAAACCTGCAGCAGGTGCCTTATACACTGAACCTGTCCCCTGCCACTCTCTACAGCATGTTGTCTGTGTCCTTATAAAATCTATTTCAATTTGCCAGTCATTGTATTTCATATTCCCCAGTAATATGGAGAAGATTGTCAAAAAGCTGGTTAGAGTCAAAAGTTCTCAAAGCTCCTGGGAACTCGAATGTAATTACCAAAATAAGATGAGCATTTTATTATAGCCGTCTGTTTGTTCATACAAGCACAAGTTCAGTATTGGCTTCTTAACTCCCTTGATCTCCACATGTAAATAGTTTATTGAAAAGTATTCTGCAGGTCTCCGTCATTCCATATATAAATGGAATTAAGATGCACATTTCTTTGTGCAACTTAATAACAAAAGAAAATAAACCCTGAAGTATAGAAGCATCTAAAAATAACAACTGAGATGATGTGTGGCAAAAAATTAGAAAAAAAAGAAAACTTGAGACAAAATGCTTCAACTTAAATAATAAACCTACCTTATCCATGGGAATTCAAATTCAGTCACATTCTCAATAAATGCAAAAAGATTGGCAGATGTTTAAAATGCCAATGTTTTAATCTTCAGCTTCACAGGGGACATTCTGTCCTTAGATAGCTAGTGGGTTTGCAGCTTTATGCATTAGAGCAGTGGTTTTCAACCTTTTTGTATTTGCAGAACCCTAAAAAAAAATTTCAAATGGAGAAGCCAGGCTCCTTTGGATGGTAAGAGTGCATATTCACATGCTTTTAATTGATCGTAGTCCTCTTTTGCAGACCCCCTTAGACATAGTGTGTGGACCCACATGGGTCTGCAGACCATGGGTTAAAAACCACTGCATTAGAGCAAAGTAAAATCTGAAGAGGGTTATTTTTTAAACTCACGAGTTAGAAATTATGAAAATAGCTAAAAGTTTGTTATCAACAACCATCAGAAACTTCTTCATCTACAAAAACTAGCATAAACGAGGTTGAAAAGGAGCTCTTAGAACGCTGATGCTCAACCAGGGTGCCACAATACCCTGGGATACCTTGAGATCCGTTCAAGGTGCGGAGGATGCCACATAATGGTAATACTGTTAACTATGCAAATCTGATTCACAAGATAAAACCAGAAATTTCCAGTAGGAATTCATAGTTGGAAATACTCTGGCCTGCTGAGGTCTTTCTCAGTTCTTTGCAACAGAAGTGTTCTATTATTGTTTTGTAGTTTAAAAAAAAAAAAAAGTAAAAATTGAGAGTGAGCATTTCTGAAGCATGCCTTGAGTCTGAAAAGGTTGCGAATCACTGAAGAAGATCTTTACCTGGCAACTCATTACTGTATTTACTCAAATCCAAGATGAGGTCATCCCTGGCCCCCTGCACCCCGGTCCCTCATTTAATACGGGGAGGAAAACCCCTCATCTTGGATTCAAGTAGGAGGTGGTGGATGTCAGGCAGCTGCTGTGGTTCCAGCCCTATTGCTCCTGCCCCAGGCCAGCCTGGTAACACATGGTGGCAGCTCCAGGCTCCAGAGCTTGGGCTGAAGCTGCTGCTACCACTGCTGCCAGGCTGGGCTGGGGCCATAGCAACAAGGATGGAGCAGAACCAGAGCTGTGCCAGAGCCAGAGGGTAGGCGGTGGGGGGCAGAGCAGGCTAAGGAGTGCAGGCATGGGGATGGTGTAAGTAGCAGGGAGGCAGGTGCTGGGGAGAAGGTGATGATGGTACAGGTAGCAGGGGGCAATGTGCGGTGAGGCAAAGGGGAGGAGTCAGGCTACTTGACCCTGCCCCACCATCTCCCCACTGTCTATGCCCCCTGCTGGCTCCTAAGCACACCCAGCTTTCAAATAACTTTGTGTCCCAGTTGCACACTGAACAGGTATTCTTGGAATATTTAGTGCAAACCTTGTATGAAAGATGTTTCTGTTCTTGCTAAATCCTACCAACATCTCTAATTAACTGATGAAATGGCTTGCAGGGGTGGGAGAAGCAAAGTAGCAAAACCAGCCAGACCCAGCCATACTCCATATGTTTATATTATTTTTTTTCATTTTTCATGTTCTCTTTGTTTGCAAATTTCAGCAGTTCTCATCTTTATGTTCCAATAACGTCTGAGAACAACTGAATTTAAAGGAGGAATATATGGGTATATGGAATCCATATATCCCCCAAAAGAATTAAAACTCGGCTGCCTTGACACATTAGTTAAACTAAGTTCACAGTTCCCAAATTAATTTTAAAGTGGACAGAAAATGAAAACAGTGCAAGCACATAATGAAATGCTTTTGAAACCACCATGTTTTTCCATAGAATTAGTTAATTACACTCTGAAAAGTTATGAAGCCTTTCAAATGTTCATCAGGAGAATGCTGTTACTTTAACTCCTTCAGCATGAGTTAGTATTCAAGTGATGTTTTAGTCATGATGGTGCTGATCTGGGAATTATGCAAATCAAGGATTTTTGTGGGTGATATTTTTGTATTAAATCAACTATATTTGGGATACAGTTAGACAAGTTTTCAAATGCAAAGTATTCTTTATCAGGTTACTTTACTTTGCATTCAATAGCTTGTCTCTGTCCCAACTAGGGCTGTGCGAAATTTCAGCAGCCGTTTCGTTTCGGAGGTGTTTTGGCCCATTTCAGCACCCAAAACACCAAATCCAAAATAAAAGGCTCTGAACCTAAACAAAACCATCTGAAATGTTTCGGAGGCAGGTTTGCAGGGGAACAGAAACTCAGAACAGGGAGGGGGAAGGTGGGGAGGAAGGCCTGCTTTGATTGACATCTGTAGCTGGCCAGTGTCTGTGATCTGCCCCTGAGGTCCCTTCAAATCCAAGTGCTCTGGGGGAGGGATGGCAGCCTGCTGTCATGCCACACGCAGGATGTCACATGGCAGCCTGCTGTCATGACCCAATCTGGGGGCCCATGTCCCCCAGGAGGAGTCTGGCACAGCCTCACAGCCCTCCTGGGGGGTGCAGGCCCCCGTATCTGTGCGCGGGATGACAGCAGGCTGCCACTGCCAGCTGGGGCCAGCAGTGTAGCACCCGAATTTGCTCCATGCACCCCGCGCCAAGTTCTGGGAAGACTGGTGCTGCAGCTGGCCCCAGCCAACAGCGACTATATGCTGTCGTCCTGCATGCAGATCAGGGGGCCCGTGACCCCCAGGAGCAATCTGGCACAGCCCCGCAGCCCTCCTGGGGGGCACAGGCCCCCTGATCTGCGTGCAGGATGACAGCATGCTGCCACTGCCAGGAAGTGATACAAGTTTTGTTTTGAATAGTTTGAGGTGCAGTTTCACAAATCTCCCTGCACTGATCTTGAAATTTGGCAAGCTTCATGTCCTGATAAGGGGCTTCCATCCCTGAAAGTTTCATCTGAATCAGGCAAGAAATGACGAAGTTATAGGCATTTTAGTGATTCCCTGTTATAGCAGATGGCTGAAACACCAAAACAGCATCAAAACTCTGAAACAGATTTGGACAAATCAAAACAGGACAGTGATCTGAAACATCATTGTCCCTCCAAAATGTCAAATGCGAAACCAAAGCAATACATAGCCATTTCTTATAGGCCAAGTCCCAAGTATACAGTTAGTCTAATAAAAGAGATCCCCCGCCCCTCCCTCCCCAATTATCCTTCCCTCTTGTATAGTATATAACTGTTTCAGTTCTTTAATTTTCTTGGTAAGAAATTTCCTTTGCTTGAAGTATACTATTTTAAGTAAGCAACCTGGTTTTTAGGAGGGAGTCATGGCCTTAAATCTCATCTTTATGAAATAAAAGTACTGTACTCAATGGCAATTCTAATGCTGTCTCAGCTCTAGACTGGAAATCCAAATCAGATCCAAATTGTTTCATACTTTCTCCATTGTCAAAAAGCTGGTTAGAGTCAAAAGTTCTCAACGCTCCTAGGAACTCAAATGTAACTACCAAAATCAGTGGAGAAAATATGAAACAATTTGATTTTATTCATCATGTGAGTGCAACAGAGCTTATGGCAAGTCTAAAAATTATGCAACTGAAATTATTTTGACACATATCTTTCTATAACTGAGTGCACAAGTGACACTTTTGTTTGACAGACCAAAGCATTCTAGCGCAAGTGAGGAAAATAATCTCATGCATATGAAATCCTGGCTTTGTGTTTGGAATTGACCTCTTTCTAGATATTACGCTGCTTCTTAAAGTTCATCTTTAAATAGCTTCTGTAAGTAAATTAGAAAGCTGGACTATTTGTCCTACTGGTGCCAAGAATAATTTGTCTGATAGGACTTCAACACAAGTGTGCATCTGAAATGTACTTTTGCTGGGCAGTCTTCAACAGTTTAGTTATATAGAAAGTTCTTCAGCTAGATCATTTTCCACTTAGATGAAGGCCAAAAGGAACCTCTGTGTATCGCATGAAAGTTAGGAGTTTGAGCTTCTGGGGGGGAAGCTGAAATGCAGTGGTTTGTCATTGATAAATAGTATGGGGGTTCCTTAATGCATCTGAAGGGATCATTTCTATTTGCCCTTTTCACTCCAGGAAAGCAATAGATGTATCTGCCTTGTGTAGCTGATTTGAAAGATGGATTTTTTACTTCTTTGGCTGCATATTCTGCTTTATGCATTGGAGAAAACACTGAAACCAGAAATCTAAAAGTGATCTCCCTGAATATACAACATGAAATCAAAGACATCAGTTGGGTTTATGATCTAATGATTGATCTCCAGGAAAACCTGTTACTGGCAATTTTTTCCTATGGTAACAGCATTTTTGCAGAAGCAGGCCATTTTCATGCTTTCAGTTAGACTTGGTGTCAATTCTGTTTTCAAGTTGTTTAGTCTTTCATTGTAGGTATCCTGCACTCCATGGGCGCATCCAGACAAGTGCGCACTTGCCTGTTGTGGTGTCTCAAAGTAGTTTGAGATGCCACAAGAGGCATGCCGCAAACAAAAAAATGTTCCCTGTACTGCATATTTACAGCACGGGCTCTAAATTTGATACCTGGAAATCTCTGGAAATGGAGGTGGAGAGGGTGTGGGTGTGTGGGGGCGGGGGGTGCACCAGGCCACTTGGTCTGTCACCCAGGAGCCCAGCACCACTCGCAGGGGCCACGTGGGGTCCTGCCTCCATGGAACTGGCCCGGCCTGATGGCGCACAGGGCACTTGGAGGCAGGACCCAGCACAGCCCCTGAAAGCAGTGCCAGGACCCTGGGTGACAGCCCAAGTTGGGCTTTAAAATTGTAGATATATCAATAAAGCATTGCCCAGCTGATCGATCAATCTCCATATATATATATATAATATATATATGAGTAGGGTTTCATTTTAATTATGGAAGAACACGGATTTGGGGTATTTTAAAGAGTGGATTCGGGATTTTTGTCAGAGATTTTGCAATTTTTAATCAGGGAACACCAGGTCTCTTGCTAGAGAGGCAAGTGATGGGACCCAGGCAGAGGAGCCTGCCCAGGGCTAGCACTTAGGACCCAGCTGGAGGGCAAATGAAGTGGCTGACCTCCTGACCATTCGGGGCCAGGAAGACATGCTTTGACAGTTCAAGGCAGGCTACCACACTGAGAACATCTTCTAGGTGATAGCTGCCCAGATGGCAGGACAGGGGCACACATCGCAGCAGTGCCGCACAAAGGCCAACTGTGCAGCCACAGCCAAGGGCAGCTGTCCCAGAGGTGCAGGAAGCTCTGCTGCAGTGCCCATGCCACAGCCCAGGTGGTCTAGGTCTGGCAGGTATACAGACATGGGGCTGCAGATCCAAGGTAGGTCTGTGCAAGTATTCACTTTGGATTCAGCTGATTTGGAGGGACAGTGAGTCAAGTCAGAGATTTGAATCACTGTGCTGATTTGATTTGGCCGAATCAGATTTGAAGATTCAGCACTGCTTCAGAGATCTGGCCATAGATGAAACAGGCAGCAGTCCTCACCACTCTGGACACAGCTGCCTTCAACTGGTAAGTCTGCTGTGGGTGGAGCGGGAAAGGAAAGGGTATGGGGGAGGGAGGGATTGGGGCTGGAACAAGCTGCCCAGCCAGGGGGGAGACGTGGGACTCGGAGCGGGGCAGGGGGTGCAGGATGTGGGCATGGCAGTGCTGGGAGTGGGGGCTATGCCCTGCTGCCACTTGCCCAGCCAGGGTGCAGGGAGGGGCAGGATGTGGGCACAGCAGTGCTGGGAGTGGGGCCTATGCCTTGCTGCCGCTTGCCTAGTTGGGGTGGGGAGAGGGGGTGCGATGCAGGTGCAGCTCACTCTGGGTGGAAGGGGGCAAGTGGCAGCACAGCATAGACCCCACTCCCAGTGCTGCTGTGCCCGTATTCCCCTCTGCCCCAGCTGGGCAAGAGGTAGCAGAGCATAGCCCCTACTGTGAGCGCTGCTGTGCCTGTATCCTGTGCCCTGCACCCTCCTCCCCAAGTCCCGCACCCCCCCACCCCAGCTGGGCAGCATGTGCCTGGGGTCCCACAGCCCCCTGCCCCAGCTGGGCAGCTTGTCCCACCCCCAGGCCCAATCCCTCCCTCCCCTCTGCTCCTTCACTCCCCCCTTCACCCACCACAACAGGCTTACCAGCTGGAGGCAGCTGTGTCCAGCATGATGAGGACTGCTGCCTGTTTAATCTATGGCCGAATCTCCGAAGCGGCACCAAATCTTTTCTGAATTGATTCGGAGGCTTCCAATTCAATTCAGGCCTTTTAATTGGTCTCACGATTTGATTCGAATTTGGAGATTTGGTCACCGAATCGGGCTGAATCTCCTACAAATCGAATTGACTGCTGAAGCTTCGCACAGCCCCAGTCCAAGGGGGCGGATGTTGTCGCAGATGGCAGCATGTCACAGCCAGGCAGCAACCCCCACTGCCAGACTGCTGCAGTGGGTCATTTCAGGGTTCAGGGTTCATTTTAGGTCAGGGCCACTGCAGCAGTCCAACTGGTATGGGGGACTAATGTCCCCAGATACCAACTGTCTGGGCCTGAGAAGCTCTTGAGAGCAAGTAGCCCTGAGCTGCTTGCCCCAGTTCCCCCTGGCTGCAGATCTGGGAGGAGCTGGGCAGGGTCAGTTTCCCCAAGTGGCACAACTTGCCTCACACCAAAGTGCATGCTCAGACACATGTGCTGGAGCAAAAATCCCCAGCACAAATTTGTGCCGCTTTTATTTGAGCTGCTACAAGCGCACATGCCTGCATGTGTGAACGTGCCCCACTAAAGCAGCCATCGGTTTGATGGCCTGTAGATTATAATGTCTGTTCATTGGTAGTGCCTCCTTGGGTGGGTGTGTTCCTACTGCTTTCACTGAGGTCAGGATTTTACTCATTCAATGTATTTGTCTCCATAAAAGGAAAAGTGCTTTTCTGGATAATTTGGTCCCGAAGTGGTTGGTTGATTTACCTAAGCCAGTGGTTCTCAACCTTTTTAGATTCCAGGCACCCCTTAGAAAATGCCAGCTCTTCCTTTACACTCATGTTTTGACTACAGGAAAATGATAGAGGAATTTTTCTGTTGCAAACAACTCAGACCACACAAGGCCAGAATGTTTCATTTTAACACTATGATTTTTTTTATTTGAAATCTCCAGGTTTATTATCTGAATCATGTTGACATGCATAACAGTGTTAACATTGTGTGGCATCCCGCAGCATCCTTGAGAGGATCACAGCAAACCTCAAGGCGCTGCATCCCCCTGGTTGAGAATCACTGCTCTAAATCCTGAGCCTGTGAAATACCGAGCAAACTAAAGATACTCGTATCTTAAAGCCAACCTAGAAGCTGTTCCACAGAGGCAAAATTCCTTGTGGTTTCAGGGATTTAATTTGATGCAGTTAAACCCTGTAACCACCTACGTAACCAGGGTTGCTATGTTCTTTTGTGTGCTGTAAGCAATTTCTTGGCGCTAAATAAATCATGATATATCTATGCAGGCAAAAATACTTTATTATACCATTAACATCTAATAATCACAAATCTTAAATCTATATATGTTATGATCAGCATGTTCATACACACCAGATAACATACTGAGAGAAACTTGGACAGTATTACTGGAATTATGTGACAAGGCACATTACAGGAATGTATATCTTTTTGTTTGTGAAGTGAAGATGGTAAAGAAACTGAAGAGTTTACTTTCTTTAATGGATCTCAGGGCAGAGTCAAGCTTTCTGTAGGCTGACACTAATTCCATGCAGCTCATGGCAACACTGCACCAGCCTGGCTCTTCTATTTGTCCTTGGCTCTTCAGTGGTATAAGCTGAATCTCCAGTTTGAAATGTGCTGTCAAAGACTGCATCCACACAAGTGCACATATGTGCTTTGCAGCACCTCAGAGGCTTTTGAGGTGCCACAAAATGCACTCCACACACATGATTTGGTTCTCCATGCTATATATTTGCTGTGCAGAGCCCAATTTAGATACCAAGAAATCCTGGTATCAAAAAAAAAAAAAAAAAAAGCACCAAAAAAAGCAGCACACATGGGAGCAGCACGCACCACCCTAAACTGGAACCTGGCTGGCTAGAGCCACACACCAGCTGCTGGCCAAGCTCTGCACACCTGGATCATTGCCGCTGCTGCTCCAGGAGGCCCCCAAAACTCAGGTAAGGCTGCTGAGGCCAGCATAGGTGCTGGTCTCAGCCTCCCCTATCACCCTCCTGGGGCAATTTGCCCTGCACCAGCGCACACATGCAGGTACATCTGGATGTGCCCAAAGTATGTTTTCTAAGCCCCAAGTGCTGGTGAAGTTCCCCCACTACTGAACATATTTTGCACAGCTTTGACTCCTTGTGACTAATTGCTGAAGCCTGCCAGGTGCCAAGTGCCCTTCAGTTCCTACAGAGACTCAGCAGGATGCCCAGCATATCACAGAACTGGAAGGCAAGTGAAGTTAAAAATCAGGGCTTGACAGCTGAATTTTTTGTTCACCTGTGCAGCACTCTGCTTCAGTGTTGAGGTGCATCAGCAGGGAAATGTCAGAGCTCTTGTCTTCATTCAAATCAGGTGATGCATCTCCACATTCACATGCACAAAGTCTAGTCAGGCAGATTATTAGAGCTGGTGCCCAGGCACCACATCTGACACAGAGACCTGCAAGTGGTGGCTGGTCTTGCTGTCCCAAATCTTACTACAGCTGAGTCTTACATTTGGTATTCTTCTAAAAAGGCAGCAGCTGTAGCACATAGCCAACAGGGAGCTCCTTCTGGCAGCAGCTGAGCTAACCTTGTCTCTGCTGAAAGCAGCTTTCTGAATATGTCACGCAGATTCTTTTCTCACCTCTAAGGGACAGAACCTCATTTCCAGTCCAGTTAACTTCCTGCACCCTTTGAACTCCTGAAACCAGCCGCTGTAATAAGATAACGAGCCTTTTGCAATGACATAATCTTGTAGCTGATGCAAAAGTCCTTTAACATGAAAGCAAATTAGGCAGATCCAACAAACATCTTCTGAGCTGTGTTTAGCTCCAGAATCAATGGAACATGTGAGTCGGAGAATCTGCACGGGTAGCACGGCTTAGCAGCGTGGCAGCAGGAGAATTATCACCAGAGGTCATCTCAATCCAGACACACTCTGTTTCTCTAGCAGGTTTCATATACCCCAACACTTATCAAAAATCTTATGCCGGGGCAAAATCCAGCCTATGCTACCTACTCTGCACGTAGGAGATGACAGAACATTCTTGAACAGAACGAACCTTTGGATCATCACCCTAGACTCTACAGCAACGATCGCAATAATGGAGTGTTTCCAGGATGCCTTTTTTTACATGGGTACCTATAGCCCCTGCCACATGTTGCATATGTTATGTAATTAACTGGTTAATTGCACAATAAATTTAGACCAACCACTCATTCAAAGTAATTATCATACCATAAAAAGGTCTCCCCAGATATTACAAACACCAACCAGCTACAACGTTAGCGTTTGGAAATGTGTAACAAGTTGATCGCTGGTTTCTATCCAGATATGGGCCTGCCACACGATTAATCCTATATCTCTCTGCACTTGCTGTGCACAGCCCTGATCTAACAACTACTTAAGTATACACATAATTAATTCTCTTGGTTGTCACATTCCCACTATGTGCAGTAGATTATCTGCTTTAAGAGACTGGATCTGATTTTAAAATGATTACGTGGCCAAGAGGCATTTGAGCTTTGGGTCTGTGAGATTCTGTACTTTTAAAATTTTATTTGTTGATGTTTGTTTCACAGGTTTGACGAATTAACTGGTATGAACTGTTTCACTCCCAGTGGCTGTTCCCTGTCTTCAACAGGTGAGTGCTTTGGTTTTTACATTCCAAGATTTTTCTCAACAGCAGCAGATGCACTGAGACCTCAACGGCTAAACCAAACCACACAACCCACATGTAGGGGAGAAGGAAAGAAACAAATAGGCAGATAGGATCTGTTGGGGCTGGTTTAGGAATGGCACATCCTGCATCTATAAAGGTGGTTGAACTAGATGAGCATTTCTCAAACAGTAGGTCACAGCCCAAAAGTGGGCTGCAAAAATATATGAAAGGGTTGTGAACAAATGTTAAAAATGGATTCTCCTTTAAACAAGAAAAGCGTGGGAAACCATTTTTTTTTCCTTGCTGACTGTCAGACTTCCAGCCTGCAGGGGGCTGCTTGGCCCCCCCTGCCCCACACATGCCCCCTACCACAGACACATACACACTTTCTGCCCCACACACTGGGGATTGGGGCCTGGGGGCAGCGGGTTGGAAGTGAGGGGCACTGTTGAGACTGGCCATCAATGTTTACAAATGGGTCCTGGTACAAAAAAGATTGAGAACCACTGAACTAGACGACTCGTGAGGATCCTCCCAATCCTGTCATGCTATGAAAATATAAAACTCCAAATGAGATACTAACTGGTCATTTTAAGAGAGAGGATGTGTCCTTTGATAGGGGCAGGAAGACACAGTGACAGGTGCCATTGCTAGGTGTGGATAGTATGCAGTTTTTTTAGTTTGCATGTATTGGGATTTTCTCATTTGAATTCTCTAAAAAAAGGGAATTCGGTTTCAGCCCTGGCTTCTTCTTGCTGTCATTTCAGATATGTCACTTTTTCTCCCTTGACTAATATCCTGCTCATCCAGGCTGCAACCTCTGGGTCTCTTTGATGATAACACAGTGAATCTTCTGAATACATTTACACACATTGCCTTTAATGGTTGTGCTGGAATAAATTTGGATGAGGGAAGGAAATGAGTATAAAATTGTTCTTAGTCAATTCAGAAAATTGCTGGCTAAGTTACTCTTACTGATATTTGTATTTAATAAGTCCTCCTTGTCTAAGACACAAGGGCTCCTGCTTCTTTGTCATTTAAAAATAACTGTCTTGAAATATGACAAAAATAACATGACAAAAATAACTTGTCATGAATTTTTCTCAATATATCAAATGGTAAGCAATATGATTTTGCTGCTGGATCAGATGAGAGGATGACAGAATCTTCCTTTATGGCCTCTGTTAAAACACAGAGGTCTCTGATAGTGAAGAGATGTGGTCAGAAATGCATGCTGGTTTGCATTTAACATGCTGGACTGTAGCCCAATGTCTTTCCCAGACCCTCAAGGAAAGATTGTACAGAGTCATTTTTTTCACATGTAAAACCAGAAATAAACTTCAGGAAAAGGATTGTTTATTCCAAGTAATCCAGCACCTGCTGGAGCTGGGTCATTTATATGGCTATTCAGCCTCAGCAAAGATATAATTATGTCCAAGACAGTTAAGTTCATATAATTAGCCAGATAAAAGAGTTTGATTGCTGCAGAAAAGGAAAGTATCGCTGGTGTAAAAATCAAGTTAATGCAAATGTACATGCTGAATATGGCAGTAGGTGAATCATGACTCAGAGCTAACATTTCAAGACAGAGATGTATAGTTTTATCTGTTGGTAGCAAAGTGTGATAGGAAATCAGGTTTCATTTCATTTCAGGCACACACATATGAACTACATATTGTGTCACTTTTATACAATAGGCTATATTGTCTGGCAGCCTAACTCCACTGAAGTCAATCGAGAGTCATCAGGAGATGCCGTTCTATCTGTGACTGAATGCCTTCTTACGAGTACTTGACATCAGCACCATGTGTGTAGAAGTGCACGACATTGTTAATTCATGAGAGTTACCTCTGATTCTCACCTGAAGACCTGATAAAGCTGATAAAGGTATGTGAGCGGTTTACATCCACTGAGTGGTGACTACGGATCACCTAAGGGCAACTCAGCATTTTTAATGTCTTTCCTTCCCACCCCTTAAGGTGATATGAAACGAAGCCCATGTTCTCCTCGACTGTGCATAGGAAAAGCCCAGGCAGCACATTAGGAGCTTAAAACACTTTGACGAAAGTAGCTTTCTTCTCCATGGAGAAGGCTGCTTCACATGTCCAGGAAGGGCCAGCAGGGGAGGTTATGCTCAGGGGCAACCAGCATGGGTTCATTAGGGGCAGGTCTTGTCAAACCAACCTGGTGGCCTTCTATGACCAGGTCACCAAGTCCTTGGATGCAGGTGTCGCAGTGGATATAGTCTTTCTGGACTTCAGGAAGGCCTTCAACACGGTCTCTCACCCCATTCTCAGTTAGAAACTAGGAGATAGTGGTGTTGATGCCTACACGGTCAGATGGGTCACTAACTGGATGGAGGGCTGCACCCAGAGGGTGGTGGTGGACGGGTCTTATTCGACCTGGAGGGATGTGGGCAGTGGGGTCCCCCAGGGCTCGGTTCTTGGACCCGCACCATTCAACATCTTCATCATTGACTTGGGCGTGGGGGTAGAAAGCACCCTGTTCAAGTTCGCAGATGACACTAAGATGTGGGGTGAAGTAGGCACGCTAGTAGAAAGGAACAGGCTGCAAGCAGATCTAGACAGGTTACAGGGGTGGGCCAATGAGAACAGGATGGGGTCCAACACTTATAATTGCAGGGTAATGCACCTGGGGAGGAAGAACCAGCGGCACACCTACAGGCTGGGGAACTCCCTTCTCACCAGTGTCGAGACAGAAAAGGATCTTGGAGTCGTCATTGATGCCACAATGAACATGGGCCGACAGTGTGGGGACACAGTCAGGAAGGCCAACCATACCTTGTTGTGCATCCACAGATGCATCTCAAGCAGGTCCAAGGAGATGATCCTCCCCCTCTATGCGACACTGGTCAGGCTGCAGCTGGAGTACTGCATCCAGTTCTGGGCGCCGCACTTCAGGAGGGATATGGACAACATGGAGAGGGTCCAGGGGAGGGCCACCCACATGATCAGGGGGCAGCAGGGCAGGCCCTACGAGGAGAGGCTGAGGGACCTGAACCTGTTCAGCCTCCAAAAGAGAAGGCTGAGAGGGGATCTAGTGGCAGTCTACAAACTAGTCAAGGGGGACCAGCAGGCATTGGGAGAGTCCCTGCTCCCCTGAGCACTCCCAGGAGTTACAAGAAACAATGACACAAGCTAGTGGAGGGTAGTTTCAGGCTAGACATTAGGAGGCGTTATTTCACTGTCAGGGTGGCTAGGACTGGGAACCAACTTCCAAAAGAAGTGGTGCTGGCTCCTACCCTGACAGTCTTTAAAAAAAGGCTGGATGAACATCTGGCTGGGGTCGTTTGAGCCCAGTACTCTTTCCTGCCATGGCAGGGGGTTGGGCTAGATGATCTCCTCAGGTCCCTTCCAACCCTACCAACTATGAAACTTTCTTTCCCCAGTAGTGTTAATAAAAGTAGGGTCCCTTTAATGTTCTGCAGAGCCATATCCCCCCATGTCTGTGGTCCCTCTACACCCTACCCTGGAAGCAGTGTTCCACCAGGGGCATAACATCCCAGGATACCCCATGATCCTGCTTCACCCCTCACCTATGCAACACCATCCCCACGAACCCAGGATCTGTGCAGCTGGAAGCAGCATTTCTTCTGATCTAATATCCAATGAGAAATCCTCATTGAATGGGACTAAAGCATACAACAGACAATGGCTATTCTGCCTTGATTCCCTGCTATCCTCAGACCCACGCAATCCCCTAACTTACATGAAGACAACTTTCTTGGGCCTGGGGACATTTTGGGAGCTGATACTTCCCATGCCTTGGTATGCTCAGACAGTTTCCTTTCCCTCTCCTCATGGGTGCCAGGGTAACACTATGGCCCCAAATAAACTATGACTAAGTCATCTAGATATAGATGGAATACAGCAAGGAGAAGAGAAAATGGAAGGCCTCATTCAAAGTCCCCTTTGTAACTATAAATAATGCACCTTTGTATCCCAATACAAAAGTTTCCTATTCAGTTGACCTCATGTTGTAATAAATAAATGGTCCAGTTACATCCAGAGATTCATTTTGGAGAATGTTCTGCTGCTCCTCCGTGCCAATAACTGAGATTCCAGTTTTGTTTTTTTTAATGATGATGTTAGCTAGTGATAGACACAGAAAGAAAGAATCTAGGCTCAAATACTCTTCCCGTCCCCAAAGAGGGATAGATCTGTGTGAGAGAATGTAGCCAATCGACACAGTGGAGAACACTTGTATACAAGAGACTGATCTAACAAAGAACTGAATTGCTTCACTGGAAATATAAATGTCTTAGAGGTTTTTTAAAGATTTTCTTCATGTATAATCAACTGTCACCCTTGAACTACTGGAGCATTCAAAATTAGCTGCCAAAATACATATGTAGAACATATAAGGGAGGGATTTTTTCCCTTTCCTACTTCTACATATGTCAGGAGATGTTTTAAGCCTTCCTTAAAAGCACTGGATGTTGTGTGTGGCTAACACTGGGTATATTGACTGGGGAATGACAATGCTCCTGCTGGGACTTAAAGCCAGAGGTTCCTTTCATGAGGGTCTTGTCCATCTGCGCAGGGTCAACCAGTTACCACATCTGGGATCAGAAAAGAATTTTACCCCACAGCCAGATTGCCATGTTGCCATTTTTCACTTCCTTGTAGTGTGTGGCATGGCCCTCTCCTTTGGAACTCTTGAGATATTTTCAGCAGCAGGAAGTTGGCACCCACGGTCCCTTTGCTTTACCTATGGCAGATTAGGGTGTTATGACTTGCAGTTGTGTCAAGAGTTGACTGTATTTTTGCTAAGAAGTTAGCCAATGGATTTGTATAGCATGGTTTGGATAGGGATGATCCTACCTCAGGCACGGGATTAGGAGATGACCTCTAGAGGTCTCTTCCAGCCCCAGTTCTCTACGATTTTGTGGTAAGCTGTTATGGGATAACCATAGCTTCCAAAGAGTTAAGGAGATAGTATAATCAGTAAGACCACAACAGTTTACCTATTTCTGTGTAGGTAGCTTGATAAGACAGTGTCCAGTTTGGGGCTCCATTTTTACTCCACTTCTTTTGCAGCCACTGCTGCTGTGAAGTTTGCAGAGGTGAAGCAACGTTGGCCATTAATATGGTCTGAGCCCAGGTCAAGGAATTGTTATATCAGCAGCCTTGCACTGTTGTAGTGGAGGAGATGACCCCAGATCACCTTTCTTTACATATTTTGTCCTTTTCCCTTTGGTAGGGTTGTTTTTTTCCAGCACTCTGGGCCCCGTATTTCTAATGTAGTGGACAGGAACTGCCTGGCCATCGTTTGCTTCTCAGATTATAAACATGAATCCCAAGAGAAGTTAGTAGCAGTGTACATGGTACATAAACCATGCTGCAACACAGCACCTCTGGAGTGTGCTAGCTATCAAATGTTGGGCAAACAATGGATTTTGCTCCTGTACAGGATCTTTTCCCTGGATAATGACAAGCTGGTCTGACACACACTGTAGCTGAAGGCACAGGAGAGCTTCCTGAACTCCTTAGGTTCATGGAGCAAAACACATATGGCTTGAGAGCTGAGTAAATTTACACATTAAGAGGGAGGATAGGTAATGAGCCTTCAAACATATCCCACTGAGTGCCCAACTTACTCAGGGGTGATCGGGAGGGATATTTTTGACTGATGTTACAAAGGAATTGTTTTATCTGGTTGGGATGGTGGGAGGTGCCAGGGCTAATTTCTGGCCTCCCCTGGCTGCAGGAACCTGCGTACATATTTGTTTTCAAGGCTCTGGTTCTCTGCTAAACTGGAATAAGAAATCGAATTAGGGAATGTGTGGGCTAAGTTTCCAGGGGAGCTGGAAAACTATGGGTGGGGCTCCTAATAAGGCCCTTAACACCCAAGCAAGAGGAGAGTAGTAAGGTTGCAGAAATGAGCTGGGACCAGGTTTGGTGTGGAGGAGGGCTGCTCACACCAGCTCTCAAATGGATGGGAACAGCAACTGAAGGAATGTGACAGCTATTGTTGGGTAGTTCCTATACGAGTAAATAAAGTTGCAGACCATACTGAACCACGTTCCCAGCATCTTTTTTTTTATCTTGAAGGTCAGGACAATTTGTTCAACTACCTTCGTTTCCCCAGCAAACAGTGAGAGGAGAGTACTTATATTGGCTTTTCTGGTCAGGGTGTAGGACCAGATCACTGCTGAACATGGGGTGAGTTCTGGTAAGCATGTTAGAGCACGTGGTTGGAAATGTCTGGTTTTGGGGAACAGGAGATGTTGGGTGAAAACTTAAAAAAAAAATTCCCAGGGATGATTTTAAGTAACCAAAAAACAACTGACAGAAGTCTCCATTAAGGTATCACTGTCATAGTGGTATGACTATGATTAAGATATCACTGTCACAGCTAGAAGTGACTTTTAGTCCGCACCCCTGAAGTGGGAAAAGAAATTCTTAGATCATTCCTCTGATGTATTTGTCTAACCCATTCCTAAAAACCACCAGTCAAGGAGATTGCACAATCTTCCTACCCCTTCCTAGGTAGTCTGCTCCAGTATTACACGACCTGTATAGTTACAAATATTTTCCTAAGAGCTAATCTAAATTGGGTTACGAATTCAACTGATTTTTCCTACAGTGTCCACTTTGGGGCACCACACTTAAAAAAAGATGTGGGCAAATTGGAAAGAATCCAGAGAATAATAACAACAAGTATTAAAGATAGAGAAAATATGACATATGAAAAGGTTGGAAGAACTGGGATTATTTGGTCTAGAGAGGAGAAGACTGAGGTGGGGTGTGATAATTGTTTTCAAATATAGAAATATATTATTGAGAGAATGGTGATCAGTTGTTCTCTACATCCATGGAAGACAGAACAAGAAGTAATGAGCCTCAGTGACAACACTGGTTGGATATTAGGAACTTTTTAGCTATGAGGGTAAGCTATGAGGGTAATTATCTAGAGAAACAGACTCTGTCACAGGATGTTTTGGAGTGCAGTTTAGGTAACATCTGTTTGAATGCTTTAGACAGAAATGATCATGCCCTGAGCAGAGTCAGAATATATGATCTCTTGAGATCCCTTTCAGCCCTATTTTTCTCATATCCTAGCATTCTATAGCCCATGTGGATATGGAGAACATGTAATTGCTATCGTCTTTATAACAACTTCAAACATATCATGTTGCCCACCTGAGTCTTTGTTTAGACTAAACAAGTTCAATTCTTCCAACTTTCTTTCACTGATCATTATTAAACTTACATTTTTTCTTGCTGCTCTCCTCTGGACCCTCCCCAATTTGTCTATATCTTTGTCAAAGCGTGGTGTCCAAAATTGAACACAGTACTCCAGCTAAGGTCCCACCAGTGCTGAGTAGAATGGAACAAGTACTTCTAATATCTTGCATACAACACATCCCAAAATAAGATTTGACTTTTGTGCAGTACCATCCCAACATTGGTCCTGTCCATTTTGCTCTTCTTCCACATGAAGAAATGGCTCTATACTTTCCTTGCCTCTAACATATTTAAAGAACTTTTTTCCCTTTGCCTTTTATTCTCCTTGCTGTTTTAAATTCATTTTGCAATTTAGCCTTTCAGAATTGATCCCAGCTTGTGGTACTGTGCCTCTTATATTCATCTTTAGTTATGTCAGTGTTTGCACTTTTTATACAGTTCTTTTTTGATTTACAAATCACTGAAGAGCTCCTGATGCAGCCATGTTGGTCTCTTCCTATGCTTCTTATCTTTCATCAGCATCAGAATAGTGAGCCACTGTGCCTTTACTATGGTTTTTTCAATAACTGCCAGTTCTCCAACACCTTTACCATTTAAATTATCTTCCCCAAGCACCATAACTATCAATTCCATAAGACTGAAGCCTGCTTTTTGAAGTCTGCTGCTCAAACTCCCTCCTTTCATTAAAACCATGTGTTCTGTTATTTTGTGATCACTTCCACCCAAATTGTTTACTACCTTTGGATTCTCAACCAGTTCCTCCCTAGAACCTCCCCCAGTAACAGTCCTCACCTTCCAAAATCAAAAGTTATCCCCAGCAAAGTTATTGGACTGTCTCTGTTTTCCAACAGATATCAGGGCAATTCAATTCTCCTGGTACCACTAGGGCCTGTTCTGTCTCAAATATAATTATGCGATATACACTTTCTGGGCCAGTTATTAAAAATGCTAAGGCATCTAACTCCTAATTAAATCAGAAGAGAGTACACACACACACACACACACACACACACACACATATATCTATAGATAGATAGATATCTAAATACCTGGTCCTGTATACTTATTGCCAATTTCTCTTTAAGGTCAGAACAGTCAGAAATGCCTTATCAATAAATAACTCAATCAGACCCTTCACATTCCTGAAGTGGGCAATTAAAATGCAAGAGAGGCTCTGATAAGAACATCACCATTTTGACATAAAATCCTCACTGGTGGTGCTGTGAAAGAGAAATGAAAGATGCAAACTTGGCTTGATTCACTTTGTACTTCAATAATCTATAAATTTCAATTTCCAGCCAGACATCAAGTATATGGATGCTTTATTCGTCACTGGAAATTGAAATGAGATACTTCAGGCAATAAGTTAAGTCTCTGAGCTTGTACTCTCAGCGGACCTTTCACAGGCAGCGGGAAATGGAATCATCCCTTTGCTCCAGCCTCCTGACTAAACTTAGCACTTGAAGTAAGCAGAATATGAATGTGTTTCATAATTGTTCTGTCTTCGGTGTCAGGTCCCCATCCCCGTCGATATGGACTAATGAGAGAACCAAAGGCAAACTCCTTTTTTACCCTTTGTCTTTTAAAGCTAAATAATAATGATTTCTTGGGTATCACATTTCAAAGGAACCTTTTACATTTAAATGGCTTGAGACAATTCTTCAAGTCTAGCTGACTCCTCCTAATTAAAACAAATTCAATTAGTAATGCCTGGGTTGTAAGTTGAAAGCACCAATATAGTTTGCCCTTCAATACAGTAGCATTTAAAGATACCTTTAATCTGAACTAATTAATGAGGTAATATATTATGTTTCCCCCCAGGCAATTCCCCTTGCAAACAACTGGCTCTACTTAAAAGCTTGTGCCTCTGTTCAAAAGTGATATATATAGTAGATATTAAAACTTACATAGAAGAATCTATAATAGCTTTCAGTTAGGACACAATCACTTCTGCACTTTGAAATATGAAATGCAATCTGTGCACAAATACATAGCCATTTCCAGCCAACAATCTCAATGCAATAAACCTCCATTATGCCTCACAACACCACTTTCTCCCACAGCGGGATATATATTACAATTTCTATATAACATATTGATGAAGTAAAGCATAATGAATCAATTCACCTACTTAAAACCAGAACATAGCTCAGTCCCATAACTGAAGGATAAGGCCAACAACAGCTTTTTCTAGATTCCTGTTTCTAGCTGAAAGACAATATGCCTTTGGTGTGTCTGGTCCACAGAGGTGGAAAACCTGCTGCGGTTTCAAGTGTGTTTCCTGGTTAATGCTGGATTGATGTGTTTGAAATGTTTCTAAGGAAATGCCCAAGGACATTTCCAGCTCTAGGATTTGATGTACATTTACTAATATTATCACCAGTATCTCCAATCCCAAGTGTTCAGAAGCCTACAGTTAGGCTCCCTTTTCTTTTTTACAGATTGTGGAAAATATTTTGAATGAATAGTTGGCAAGTTGTCCCATGTGTGAAAAATATTCCCAAGAGACTGCAGCACTCAGGAAGTTCTTCAGATATGAAATTCTAGCAACTCTTCAGCCCGGCTGTATTATGAAAATGTATGTGTACCAAAGGGATTCTATGTTTTAGTTTCTAGTTAAATGCATTTTCTTTTCTAAATAGTGCTTTTAAACCTGACAACAGCAAAGAATTCTGAAAAAAACAAGTTGCCATCCCTAGCACGAACGCCAGATGGCGGTGACAAAACTTGAGCGATATGGCAGAGAATGACATCATCACACATGCTGCTTGTGAGCCCTGCCAGTCCCAAAGTTTCTGTCAACCATAGGCTATGCTGGTCCTATGCAAGTCTTTCAGACTCCTGAAACTACCACATTAAGGCTTTTTAAAGTTACTGTTCCACAGGTTGGTTCGGGTTGATTTGGAGGAGTGTAAGGATGTAAGTTAACACGGATGGGAGGGTGTATAAGCAACATTTCCTTGTTCAGTGAAGCGTTCTTGGAGCCCCACCCCACACTTTCCAACCCTATCCCAAAGAGTCCTTCACCACGGTTGGTGGTCTTTAAGAAAAATGAGCAGTTAATGAGATAACAATTGTCAGTGGATTTTTTTTGTAAAGCACTTGTTATTGTTTTCAAAGAATAGCACTGCATATGTTGTTTAATTAGGAAAGGTCATTAATGTATTGCCTAATGGTAAAATAGCTCTGGAAGTGAATATGCATTTGAGGATAATTAATATAAGTTTTAGGTTTCTTTTTCTCTTTTGCTTATATTTTATCATAAATATATTTGGGGTTAGAGTTCAGAGCTGTGAGAGTAGTTTTAGTTCTAATGCTTGTTTATTCTGTGGGCAGCACAAAATTCCTAGTATCTTCACTGATCATTTCTATGACCCTATAGGCTCAGGTTTTTACAGTGATGTGACAGGTAAGTGCACCATTGCCACATTGTATCCAGGTTGTAGTCATATAGTCAGGGCTCGTGGACAGAGGTGGTAAAAATTTTTGTTAAAAAGTAATGACAGGCCTAAGAGTGAAAATTTCTCATGCCGAATCTTAGGCCTGTCATTACTTTTTAACAAAAAACAGATCAGTTTTGACTGTGGATTGAGGACCCACAGTCCACTGCTTTAAATCTGTTTTCTATTCTTCTTATTATTATTGTTACTATTATGCAACGACTGCAGTAATACTTCAATACTATTAGAGTAGTGATACTCAGGCAACCACTGTGTGAGGGTTTGGATCCTATTTTGCTAGATCTGTAGAAAGTGTTTCATTCCCAGAGCTCTGTGCAATAATAAGCACATGACTGCAGCAATTTGACCCTTTATTTTAAGGGTGCTGTATTCAGTGCTGCGGCTGGCAGCCATAAGGTATATTGTGTGTCCAGAGCTGTTGCAAAATTCCCCAAGCACATGGAGCTTCTGGTGTCACTCTCCAAATCATATCCCTCCCCCTACAATTCTTGTTCCAAACTGCAGGGAATCTGCAAGTTATTACAGAAAGGTCCAGTAAGTGACACTCATCATCCTGAAGTTTATAATCATAATGCTGACTTGAAAAATAAGCTGAATTTATAGAATTAATTACTAGTATTTGATCCTAACAGCAGTCAACTGCAGAGTCTGGCTGGGAGCATGATAATAATGGACTACAAATATGCATTCGGTTTCTCTCATGTTGAATGAATAGCTCTCAAATACGTTTCACCTACTCAGAAATTGTTTAGGAATTTTTTAATGCATTTCTGAGCTGAAACCAAGGATCTGATCTAAAAGCCTAAATCTGCACTAATGCAGACATTTTTTGCAGAAATCTCAAAATATAAATCTAAACACCTTTGTTTCAAAATAGAAATCTGCCCTATTGTTCTATGTAGACTTGACCAAGGACTCACAGCCTTTATAGTGTTTGAAATGAATATTGTTCTGAAATAGCTTTTCTTAGCATACTCAGCAGAGGTTTGTTTCATTAACTTCAGAATGATGCATTAGGATGAAAGAGTTTGAATGTTCATTAGTACACATCATTGAAATGCCTCACTTGATGATAATGTAATGACAGATCCAATAGTAGCATGTAGAGTACATACAAGGGCAGCTAAAGTTACTGTGGAAGGGTCACATCTAAATTTCTTGACTTCTGTGAGACCTCTTAGTGTTATTATCATCTTATTACCCCTCCTGACCCAAGTGGTTAGCTAAGAAATTCAAGGTCTTGCAAGTGACTGATGATGGAGACCAGTTATATTTAATGCAACCCTGTTTGTTTATCCAGAATGTACAATGTGCTGTTTTCTCGGGAGAAATAACAAGGAGTCGGTTTTCTTTCTCAAAACTCCAAGACACTTTCAGGTGGGACCCCAACCCAAGAACATTTTTTCTGACTCATGCTACCTATGCTTCTGTGGCTCTCAAGCATTAGCTCTTTCTGGCTACGTAAACTGGTATAAGTGATTGGAAACTGGTCTACACCTGTAACAGAACAAAATTTAGTACACACAGACCAGTTTCAAAATAGCAGAACCCAATTTAAGATCAACCTGGATGGATATAGTATCAGATTTAATCGGTGTAGTTTAGAACAGCCTATCAAACTCCTGTTTCAGATCCCACTCCCGACTCAAGTTACCTAACAGTCTCCCAGCATCCCAGGACGTTTTGCAGCCCCACTAACTCCCCAGACTGGGCAGACAGGCTAGCCTCAGTCTCCGAGCTATCACAGAGCAGAAGCAGCAAAGACTGCTCCTCAGCCCTGCCTGCACCTGTCAGGCTGGGAGGGGGGAGGCAGGGAATGGGGCCCCCTACCCCAGCTAGTGGAGGTCTCATGATGGGGGGTTTCCCTCCTACCTGGTCAGGCCAGGCTGCCCAGCCCCTTCCACCATGATTTGCTGCCTGTGACCCACAGAGGTAGGAAATGGAGCCCACTGTCCCTGTCCTGGCCCCCCTGAGGGGGGGGGGGGCACACACCACAGGGGCTTCCTCCCCTTCCTCACTGCCTGTCAAAGTGTGCCAGCCTTTATTTGTGCTCAGCACAGCTCCTCTCTTCAGCCCCATTCCTTGTGATAGTGGGAGCATCCCTGCAGCAACCCTCCAGTTCCAGGGTCTCTCCATGCCCCAGAGCCCTAGGGATCACAGCAGCTGTGGTCCTCAGGGTCTGAGGATTTCATGCACCCCTGAGCACTAGGGATCATGGCAGCTGTGATCCATATGGCTTGGGGGGTTTTCATTGGGCATGGTGCACTGGTGGGGGAGCAGATGCCCTCACCACAAGGCCCTGGCCCCCAACAAGCCAGCCAGCAGAGCTGTGGGGGTGGGGGGGGGTGCCCCCACCCTGCTGCTGCTGT
>NW_005842406.1:365366-368494 GCF_000455745.1 Alligator sinensis | reverse complement strand
GGTGGCCAGGAGGGGGCCAGGCTGGCCAGTCAGGGGTGGCCCAGTGTCTGGGAGGTGTCCCCCAACCTGCTGGCCATGGCTAGTGCAGGCATCCAGCTTCACCCTGCCACAGAAGGGGGAATGAATGTTTTGTTCCCTCCTGACCTAACCTAGGGCACTTAAGAGTAAAGTGCAAAACTTAAAGTGCTTCTCCCTGTAGCTTTTTGAACCTGTGTACTTAGCCTCTGTTTCTGAACTGCCCCTCCTTTCTACCTTGCACAGGCACGCACGTACCCCTTCCCCCAACTCCCAACCCACTACTCAGACAATGCCCAGTGATGCTTTCTGCTGGGATGGTTCAAATTCCTAAGCAGTCTTGCATATGCCCTTGTTTTAGGTAGTAATATGTGCTGTGTTTTGGTTTGAGGCCCTCTACTGCTTTTTTACACTTAACTTGGCTGAAGAGCAGCTGTTACCTTCGCCAGTTTTAGTGAGGTTTAACCCAGCCTAAGACAGTATTAATGGAGGTTTCTTTCCCATAAAACTGAAATATAGAATAATCTCACTCCCTTTATTACCTAAACACAAGGTAATAGGTAGCACTGCTGAGAACACTAAATTTACCGCAGTCTTCCATTCCAGGGAAAGCCTTCTGTATGTGAAGCCTTGTAACTAATAGGGAAAAATATTTTAATTAGGCTTAGAAAAGCTTGTAGTGCTATCTCCGCTAGTCCTCAGTTGAGACATTTCCCTCTAAATTAGAACCCCTCCCCCCGCTTTCACATCCAGCCTTTGGTTTCAAGGTCATAGTCTCTTGCAGAAAGGCCCTTCTGACCAAAAGGTGAGTAAACATTTCATTTAGCCCAGTGGATCACTCTGTAGGCATTGGATGGGAATCTCTATATGCCTCAGTCATAATATACAGAGAAGGATTTTGTGCCTGGGCTTTCTAAGCTGTTGCTACATTTCCAAGGAAGACCCCAATTTCATTGGCAGTGGCTGATGCAGAGATGGCTATGCAGAGGCAAATGCAGGTGTAAAGCCATGCCCCAACAGGGTTATTGAACTTCCCTAACCTCCATTTGGATAGGGCCCTCTTTCCAGAACACCTGGTGCTGTTGATACAAATGATATCTCCCTTTCCAGCCTTTCTGGGTTTTATTACCAATTTCCCACACAGACAGTTAGGGCTGGTCGTTTGTGTCCTTTTATGGCCACCATATGTCAGAAATCTGAACTCTTCTGGGAGAAACAATCAGCAGTGCACAAGCTGCTGCAGTGCATGAAGGAAATTGTTGGAGTCCTGCCAGAGAAAGTGCTCTAGACCCATTCCTGCGTATTTACCTGCACTGATTTCCCACACAACTTTAGTGCTAATAAGTGTCTGAGGCAGCATGGCAGCCTCATGGAAACACAGAGAGGACAGGATGATCTTGCAGTTCCCACAGGCGCTCAAGAACTGAGAGGTGGAATCTGATTGCTTATCTAGGATTTCCAAGGGGCATCATCTACCCAGCTGCTGTCTGACACCCCGCTCAGTAATAAAGAATAACTATTGTCATCATAGGCCCCTTCAAGATTCTGTGGGCCCTTCTGGCAGACACTACATTTATCACACCATGAATGCACCAGGCATATTTCTTATCTTGCCCTGAAGCCCCCCTTGCAGGGGAAGGCTTTTATTAAAAGTGCCACAGTGCAGAGAATTGGTGGGCTTTCCATGCTTTGGTACATTCCCAGCCTTGCCCCTGTGCTCTGCATGCCGGTGGGTTCCCCATACCACTTTTAACAGCTTTTCCTTGCATTCCACATGTGGGCACAGCTGGAAATATGCCAGGGTGCAGGTAGTCTAGCCATTGGAATCAGGCAGGGGGAAGCCCTTGGGTCCAGATTGGGGGTGCCTACTGCCCAATCCTAGGGATCAGCCATGGGGTGGTTGTATCCCAGACCCCAAACCTGCCCTTGTCAATCACAATGATCAGATGATTATTGGAATCTGGCATAGGGCAACCCTGGGTTCCAGATGCTGGGCTTGCCAGCAGTCACATGACTGGGATCTGAGGAATTTTATGGTTGATCCCCAAAAAGTCGCACATCCTGCCATGCACATCTGGCAGGTCAAATGAATTTTGGGATCAGGCATAACATTTCTCAGATCCCAGTTGCAAAATTTTATTAATGTCTGCCAGAGGCCTGAAAGTTGCTTCCAGCAGGAACTTTATTTTCTGCCAAGTTTGTTGGACTTAAAACAGAGCCAGGCAAGCACAAATGGCTAAGTGAACAATAAATCTGTTGTGCCCCAAACTTCGGTGTTCCAGGTTACTCCACAACTGTGAGGCCTTTGGAAGACTGATTGTCCTGAACACTTCTGACTTAATCCAGATGGGGTGAACTCTGCTAGGCTGCTTTCAGCTAGACACACTCTCTAGGATGCTTGTGTCAGATGCTTAAAAAAACCCTTTCCTGAAACTGTAATGGTGAATACCTGAACTAGTTCCCTCTTTGCATTATGAGCTGATCCTCCAGAAATTCTTAAAAATCTGTTTTTGCCTATGAGCTTATTGGTCCTTTCTCAGACAGGCTGCTTTCTTAAGAAAGAAATGTGATCAGCTGTACCTGAGCAGAATGGTCTGCTGATCTAGTCCACTATGTTAAGAGTGCTACAGTGTGTTTTGCAAAACTTTTCACAGCCTGTCACAGAGGCTTTGTGATGGAGGCACCTGGCAAAGACCAAGACACTTGAGAGAGTTCTTTCATCTTTTCAATAAATGAGGTTTCCTCCAGTTTCTCTACCTATCTGCAGAGCAAAGGCAAGGAGTGTTAATGGATTTTAAAGGTCCAAACCCTTCTTTCATGGCACCATGCATCTATGTCTATGGGGAATTTTTTCAAAGAGCATACTTGAGGAATGGACAGCTGGGGGTACTTTGGCAAGCTGTTTAACAGGTGTTCACTTGCAGTCACTGGGACTGCAGTGACTTGCAGTCAGACTTCAGCCTAAACCAGTCTCTCTATTTTACTACTCTGGTACAACCGGACAGCCATTAATGAGAGACAGACTGGATACTCTCCAGCTACAGTAGAGTGTGCATGTTTGTAGTGGTCATGACATCCTCTATGGGGATTTTAGTTCCCCAGATATGGCCTCT
>NW_005842406.1:354752-365335 GCF_000455745.1 Alligator sinensis | reverse complement strand
TGTACATAGGAGAGTGAAGGGATTTTACTTCTTCTGCATACCTCCAAGGGGTATGTTGTTCCAAGGTGGGCAGGGAGGGATGCCCTGTCTCCCTTCTGCAATGGGCCACAGACTGGATTAGCTGCCCTAAATAAAGTAACTCTACACCAAAGCTGCTCTAGTCTAGTCTGTGGAACACCCCTGCATGGCAGAAGAGCACAAGCAAGGATTGGCCAGCTCCTCAAGTCCCCTGGAGGAGGCAGGAAAAAGTTTCATAGTGCCCCCTTCTGAGGGAAGTATCTGAATTGCATGATCTACCCCTATTCCTTGTCTATACAAGCAGCTGTGTCTTGTTTCCCTCCAGCTGTTTCCCATTATGATTTGCATCCATTTGAACTAAAGAAACTAAGGTTACAGCAAATATAATTTGTGTGACCCAAATCCTTGTCAGACAGACCAGAGTCCCATCAGAAATGTATTATGTATAAAATATGCCAAGTAAAATAGGAGTAAATTACTAAATGGCAAAGAGTTTCTCTGTTGGCGAGCTCTGTCCAAGGTGTAAACTTCAGTCTTAGGAAGTTATACATAGTAAACAGGAGACTAGCTTACAGCAGCTACACAGAATTGGGTGTTTTTTGCTAGATTATTAAAGAAATTGCACAAAATTTATTTGTAAATAATGCACAAACATTTAATGACTCTAACCCATTGCTTCTGAAACTCAGGAGAGCACAGAAACCAAAAGAACCTAGCTGTAAGTTTCCAAAATAAGTCTCTGAGCTTTGTGAAGATAAATGCCTCATAGCATTCATTAAAAAGCCAGACTGACAAACTGGGGTTTTATGTTTTTATAGCTGATTTTTTTTTCTCAATCTTCATGAATTTTTAGGTGACTGTATGGGTCGAGGCTTCTAATGCATGCTTTTTTAATGTACTGAACCTCAGTTGACGAAGGGTAGATATTTAAAGTACCAAGTATATGCTCCATATGTATACTAATGAAAATAGGTAATATACCCTCTAATCTGTGTATAGAATTGCAGAAGTAAAGGCATCTGCTGCAGATTAAACTAAAACAACAGCTGGCCAAAACAAGACCCTGTACATTGGAAGTACTAATTAACTTTTTTCTTAAGGCTATATCTCATACTGTAATTCACCCCAGGACTAGAGAGAAGGAGAAAGACATTCATAGCAGGAGAGGCATTGCCAGGATTTGTATGCTGTTGGCATCTCTCCAAGAAAACACCTACAAATTACCCTGATTGGCTCTTCTGGTTCAATGTGTGTAAGTGTTACTTCACAATATATCAAAATATGCATATTTTAGGGGAAAATTTGGGGGAAAAGATGCATTATATTTAATAGAATTATTATTTTCCCTATAGTAATGGAAAAGCTTCTAGCCCAACTTTGCTGCCTTTCCAGCTCTGGAAAGTTCTGTTGGTTTCAGCGAGGCCACTAGCAGAGTAGGCCAGTGGTCATAAACATACAGACCAGATCCAGCCCACGGAGCCATTGGATTCAGCCTGCAGAGCTGGAGGGATTTGTCTGTGCCTGTGCTCATGCCCACGCTGGGGCCAGGCAGCAAGGAACTGCACTAGGGCCGGATAGCTGGGAGCTGCACCAGGTTTTCCCAGCTCTCCCACTCCTCAGCTGTGGTGTGGGTACAATTTCTAGGTGGTGGGTGCTGCAGCTGAGAGTTGGGGGTGGGGGCAAGGAAATGAATAGAGCAACCACAGCTGGGGAGCAGGGGCTGGAAGAAGTGGTGACAGCATTGACACAACTCCCAGCTGCCTGGTCCCTGCATGGGTGCAGGCATAGACCTATGCTGCTAAAGTCACCCGGCTGGCATTGAACCAGAGCTTGGGTTATTCCAGCCTGCAGCTTGTTAAAAGTTGCCAGGTGCTGGAGTAGGCTCTTGAGTGAGGCTACTAGCTGAAGGAAGATGGAAGAATTTGACCTTGCTAAAGCACGGTGCCAAGACCTGACATTCCTTACTTAGGCCCCCAGGTTAAGCAGTAACATGACATCTGGAGAAAGGAAATCTTTTGAGTGTCATTTCAGTCAGAGTGGGGAGTGCCCTCTGCCCCCAACCTTGTTCTCCACCGAACAAACTGTGGGGAGTCTGTTCCCAAGCCACAGGATCCCCTAGGCAGGATCAGTCACCTTGGAAGCTCCTTGGAATTGCCCACTTGAAGCCATTGTCCCTGGATTGCATGCTTTCTGCTATGCTGGCTATGAAAGGTTTGTCAATGGGATAGTGTACTCCAAACCAGTGACTTATGTCAACAGGAATAAACTTATTAAAAACTACATCTCTTTGGAGAAGTATAGATAGTGGTCCCACAATGCTGGATCCAAACATTTGCCCCACTCTGAAAATCTGTAATGGGATAGAATGAGTCAATGAATCAAATCTTACAGCAATCTCCGCCAAATCAGCACTGATAAATCTTATGGGAATTGTACGTGTAATGCTTAGGAAACAGAAATCTAAAACACCTCCAGTACATTTAGAATGGATAGTTGTTGAACATAACTTTAACAGAGAAAATAACTTTGTATGGGTGACAGAATGAGGACAAAAGCATTAAATGTGAATCACATTATATATGGCTGTGATACAATATATCTGTAAAATGTGATGTAACCATCAAATCATTTTAAAGGTTATGGCCCCAATCCTGAATAAGGGAGGATTTATCAGCCAGTGCAGACTCCCACCCTGGACTGGTATGGACTCTCATTGAAGTTGGCTCTTGAAGGAGGATATGGGTCTAAGTAAGTAATACTGTTAACTGTTAACCTCAGTTGTGCTTTTTGTGTGTGAGAGAAGCGGTGGGGGAGAAGTGTCGAAAAGCATAAAATAGTAGCAAAGTATGCATTTGCATTCCTTTGTCTTGATGTCAGTAACAGCAAAAGTAGCCTAATGTCTTGCTGAAGACATGCTTTCTGAACTAAAATGTGACAAGAAGGAAAAGGTCCCAAGGACACTGATGCTGTAACACACTTATAATATACATTCTAATTTCTAAAACAAAAATATGCATCTGCTGGATGGTCCTTACATGATACAGATGTCTAGTGACTAACGTAGCCAAGGACTCAAGAAATATTCTGTCCTTGCAAACAGTTCCTGCATTGCATTCACCAAACCATTCTCTTTTGCCATAGCCCAATGTCATGCTTTGAGTATAAGAATTTCTCACCTGGATTTAGTCATGCCTACTTGAGTAACAGTCTGGTGTTGCTTAATTTAGTGCAGGCCACTAAGTATTTTAACTTCTGTATTAGGGTCAGGAGAGGAGAACTAATCAAGTGAGACTTGGGGCTTTTTATTTCCCAGTAAGTACTTCAAATTAATTGTCTGCAATTAAACTTACTTCATACCATATACAACTGATGTGGAAACACACAAGGGCCAAATTCTGCCTACACATGTACCCCGCATGACTTCAAAGGGAATTGTGTGCTTGTTTCCAAGGGCAGTATTTAGCCTTAATAGCCTGGTCACAGATCCAAAGCCTTTAAGGGATAGGGATCATCTGTGTGATAGGCAGCTCAGGTATGCAAACACCTTTGAGTACACAGCCCTGCTAGATATTTGTACTGTCTTAGCTCCCCCAGTGTAGCAAAGCCATGCATCTTTTCACTGTGGGTGCCCTGCAGTAGAGACTTCAGCCAGAGCAGCTGCATAGCGCAGTACCTATTCATTAGGATTTTATACTCAGGTAGCTGTATCAGTTTCTGGTTACATTGGTACAAATATCCCCAGTAGAGATAGGCTTTCAGAAATAAAAAGTGCAGGAAATCCATTAATTTTAAATTTCTTTTCTATTTACCCTCCTTAGTATTCACATTGTCAAGCATGTACAGGCCTAAAAATGTTGGTAATACAATAAATATTTATCAGATGTTTCCTTGCCTGCTTAAATAGCAAACAGGCCCTCAGACATGAACATCAACATTTATTACCATCATTCATTTAGGATGGGGGAGGGGAAGCCCTTCAGGATCTCCCTCACTACTTCTCTTCCCCTGCCCTCAAAGGCTCAGCTGCATGCTAAGTCTAGGGGAGGAGTGGACAGTGTCAGCCAGGATGACCAGAAGAGGACACTGTGGGGGTTAAGCAGAATGTCTCAGCAGCAGGTCCCGGTCTCTGCCAGTTAGGGAATTTGGAACAGAAACTGGGGCCAAGCTCAGGGCCAAAAATGCAGATCACCTACATAGCAGCATGTTGTGCTTCCACCACACAGCTGGACGGCCCTGGTCAGGGACATTTCAAACTGGTCCCCAATTATTTCACAAACAGTCAGTGGACCTTTCAGACACAGTTATTTGGAAAAGTCTTTTGTAACCCTCTGCTAATCCAAATTAACTATACCTTGAAGTTGTTATATTATTTTGCCTTTATGCCTCAGATTATTTTTTTTAAGTATGACTTTTGCCAAACTTGACTTTTGCCAAGTTTCAAGAAACTTGAAAGAAAAACAAGCTGCCAGCTGTTTTGATGTGACCCCTCCAAAACATGGCAACGGCCACTAGCAAACCTGCAACTCACTTTTGTTTTTGTATGCCATACATTTGTAATGGTTTGATGGATTAGGTATGTGCACCTATGGAGTAGTGTAATTAACATTTCCATCCACATCTAACACAATGCTGGCAGTGCTGTGTGAACCCAAAACACACCTTCCCTGCCACAGGAAGCTGCAAAACGAAATCAAAACAAAGGTCTTAAAACTGGAAACCAGGAAATACTATTTGGATTATGATTTCAAAGAAACTGGTATTAATCTGAAGTCATTCCATTGATTTTAGTGGAGTTACTCTGTAAATGATAAAGAATCAGACTCCTTAAAATTAATAATACATTGCACTTCAGTTAAATCTTTCTTCTCAGGATCTCAGAGTCATTCTGTTCAGGAAGTAAGCATTATTGATTTGCCCAAGGTGACTGCAGAGCTTTGTAGTAAGAGAAAGGCTGAAATCCAGATGATTTGACTACCATTTGCCCTTAATCATAAATCCATCATTCCTCCCCTCCTTCTCCAAGGAAGAAGTATTATTAAAATTCTGTCCACATCTTGAGCCACACTCAAAAAGAAGATTTCAGTGGTTCACTGTCAGACTGGGAGGGCATTTCAAGTAGGGTCCTTCAGAGGTCTGTTCCGGGCCCAGTTCTAGTCAATATTTTAATTAATGATTTGGATGACGGAATAGAGAGTGCACTTATAAAATTTGCAGATGATACCAATCTGGGAAGGATTGCCAGCTTTTTGGAGGATAGGACCAGAATTCAAAATGATCTTGCTACATTGGAGGCACAGTCAGAAATCAGCAAGACAGAATTCAATGAACATAAGTGCAAAGAAGGAGAAATCAAATGCACCCATACAAAAATGGGGAATAAATAGCTATGCAGCACTGCTGCAGAAAAGGCTTTGGGGATTATAGCAGATAACAGACTGAACAGGAACTGACAATGAGATGCTGTTGCAAAAGAAGAGCAACTCTCATTCTGGGATGTATTAACAGGAATGACATATGGACACTGCAGGTAATGTAATGATCTGCTCTGCTCAGTGCAGGTGAGGCCTCAGTTGGAATAATATGTCTAATTTGGTGCACTGCACTTTATGAAAGAAATAGACAAACTGGAGAGAGTCCAGGGAACAAGCAACAAGAATGTTTGATGGTTTAAAAGACATGGCCTGACAGAACTATTGCCAGAACTGAGTTTCAGTCCAGAGCTACTGGGGTTTGTGGGTTTTTTTCAATATGTAATATATAAAAAGTTGTTACAAAAAAACAACAGCTGTCAGTTGTTCTCCATGTCCACAGGAGTAGGACAAGAAGAAATCGGCTTAGTTTACAGCCAAGCAGATTTAGGTTAGATATTAAGCAAAATACTTTTTAAGTATGTAGGTACTGAAATACTGGAACAGGCTTCCTTAATCCAGTTATGGAATTTTCTTCATTGGAGGTTTTTAGGAACAGGGTAGACCTGGCAGGGATCCTGCTTCGGTGCAGGGAGAAGAACTGAGAGGTGCAGTGGGCAGCTCTGTGGCAGCAGACTCTTTGCACTCCACTCCCCCAGCAAAGGTGGCACCTGGGGCTGCTGCCCTGATCCCCCCTGCACCCCAGCAGTTGCACTACTGGATGGACTAGATGGGTACTTGGGTTGTCTCTAGGTATACATTTCTGTGATCCTATGACATTTCTGGGCCTGAACAAATTTAATATCCTGATAGTATATGGTATATTTCCTGATTGACACGTGAGCTCCACTGCAGTTTCTAAAAGTGAAAGATAGAGTCTGTTTCAGTGTATATGTACATGGCACAATGCGATATTGTACAGCTAATTCTGTATAAAGCTGAGAACCTGGATATATTAGTTCAGCCAAATTGTTGCACTAATGGGTCTATTCATCTTCTGGTACCCAAGCTAGATCTTTCAGAGTGAGCTCAGGTATCTCTGTACAGCTCTTCATTGTGACATATAGTTGTATCCTAAAAGTTTTTCTCAATTGGTTAAACAACTTACTCGATGAGGCATAAATTGCTCCAGAGAAATTCCTTCTTGTTACAAATTAGCTCAAAATGACTTCATAACAGCAGGATCAAAGCAATGCTAAATCTGGACTAAACCTTTTCCTGTCCAATGAGAAGGACTGACATTCTGCAAACTTGAAATACAACAACTGAGGCAGCTTGGATATAAAGGTTAAACTAGACAGATTAATATGAGCTCCCATAAATCTCTTAATGCTATTCCAAATGCTAATAGTGACTGACATTATAGGGTTTCCTGAAACTGATTTAGAAAGGCAAGAACTCTTTGCAAGAAAAAGGCTGTTTATCTAATCCAAGAAGGAAAAAATCCTTAATTACCAGCCAATTTAGCTGATTATAACTTCTTTCACTAAACAAATATTTTCCAAGCACTGCATATCTTCACAGTTTTTGTATTATAAAGCACTTTTCAGGCAGTCTCCAGTATCCTGAAGTGCTTCATAAATATTAAATCATGTTCACAAAAGTACTGCCAGGAGGGCAACTATTATTATACCCATTTTATAGATTGGTAAAATGAATCATAGCAAGGAATGTGCTTTTCCTAAGGTCACATGTAGAAGCTGAGGCAAAGGAAGGATTAGATTCATGAATGCTGACTCCCCCCCACCCTGTTCTTGTCATCACATGTACTACTTCTGGTGAAATAGTTAAGGACGTACCATGCTATCCAGCTCAAATGTAGAGAGTCATTTACTAATTTCCACACATTTCTCCTGCTTTTATTTCTACTTATTGAAATACCTGCACATGAGACTGTCATCCATTTGGCAAAAGGGCAGATAGAGAACCTTAGGGAACTAATTTATTTTGTTGAGAGTAATCTTAGCTCACAATGAGAACACCAATCCCTGTCTGTATTTCAAATCCTGCTTCAGCAACACAAATGCTGTGGGGAGATTTTTATCTCTGTAGCAAGAATCTACTTTGGTGAGAAAATACACACTTGAAACCTTAGGGTGCCCAATTATAAAAATATTATCTGACTCACTGCTCCTGACTTGAGCCATCCTAGGCAAGCATCTCTATGATCAGAGATTGGGCTTCCCAGTCAAAATGTAGGAGATTTGATCCATTTCTTCGCGGCTTTGGATGCCAAATGTGAGCAGCTGAAAATAAGTATGTACTGGGGTGGCTCTAATATGCTGGACATGCAAGTAAAGGGTCTTGCAAATGTGTATGACCTACAGTTTTGTTAACTGAACTAAAAGCATTCACTGTGTATCAAAGGCCAAATTTGGCTCTCAGATGGACATGTATTGTCTACAAATTTTGTACCCTAATGTTTTGAGGAATTTCTTAAGATTTCTTATAAGGGGTTTTTGTCACTTGTTCCCTCAGTTCTTAGTTATGTAATCCTTGAATGGAATGAATATACATGTCTTGTTATTATGTTCTGCAGTCTTTGCTCAGTGTACTGAGATACTCTGCAGGCAATTTTAAACCCTGCTGTAAAAACAGCTAGCAACATGCACATTTGGTAATAAGAAACAGATGTTGAAGGGGACTTCAACTATGTTTGATGTTCACTTTGTAATTGCATGCTTTCATTTTATCTACCTTCAAACTGCTCACATAGCATATATGAGCACACCTAATATATATCACCACAATTTATTGTGGACTGCCTTTTATGGGAAGATTGCTTCTACACTTAAAGCATGACAGATGAACTTATTCTTTCATTACCTTCCTAAGCAAAATTGAAGGGTATAAATGAAAAGGTGCCAAGACCAATTACTTGGGGCAGTAGAATGAAACTGAGACAGGAAGGTCTTTTCGAATAGTTACCCTCCACAAGGAGTGAAAACCCCATCACTTGGGTATGTGAAAACTTTCCTTTTTCAGGTCCTTCTGATGAGGTATTTAGCAGAATTCACAGATTTCACTGAAATCTGACAGGCCACACCATAAGCACTTCTGCTGTGGCCTTGACGTTGTGATCTCTTGGGCTATCCACTGTGTACCTTAGTACCGGCATCACCCTAGCCCCTGTGAAAACTAAATGGGACAAAAAAGTAGTGCATTATAAGAAATAGTCTGCCTGGCATGTAGATAGACTGGATAATCTGACAGATCTCTTCATCTCTGACTTCCATAACTGTCTTTTTGGATATGTAAAATGAGGCATAGAAGAGTTATTGGATTTGTCCACAGTCACAGAGCAAGTCAGTGATAAGGTAATAGAAAGGCAACCCAGGAACCTTGGCTTGCAGCACTAGACCCACACACATTGTTCAGTGTACTAGAAACTGGGAAGATTACCAAATGTCACCCAGATTTAAGATCGAGGGCAAAATATTAAAGCCAGTACCTTCTACTGGCAATGTCATCACACAACCCATGGCAAAATTATTTGAGAACTTGTGGCACTCAGGAGAGGTACCAGAAGACTGGAATAGGGCTAATGTGGTGCCTAACTACAAGAAGGAAAGGGAGGAGGAGCCAGGGAATTACAGGCCAATCAGTTTGACCTCAATCCCTGAAAAAATCCTGGAAAAAAATATCAAAGAATCCATTAGAAATAGGCTAACAGAAGACAATATTCTAATAGATAGCAAACATGGCTTTGTTGCAAGCAGGTCATGCTTGACCAACCTAATTTACTTCTATGATCAGGTAACACGCCACCTAAATAAGATAGATGAGGTTGACATCATATACTTGGACTTCAGAAAAGCCTTTGACTTGGTCTCCTACGACGTGCTCATGGTAGCATTGGAGAACTGTGGCCTCAATAACCCAATGGTCTGATGGCTAGGGAACTGGCTCCAAGGCAGGGCCCAGAAAGTAATAATAGATGGAACAAGGTGGGTGGATCAAAACCTGATGATATTCAACAATGAGAAGTGTAAGGTGCTTTACCTGGGGAGAAACAACCTGCAACATACTTACAGGCTCGGCAGTGCTACACTTACTAGCACCACAACCAAAAGAGACCTGGGGGTCTTGATAGACCATACAATGATCTTGAGCCACCAATGCAATGCCTTAGCCAGAAAAGCAAACAAAACACTGGCATGCATCTACTGATGCATTTCAAATAAGACTAAAGATGTCATCCTTCAGCTTTACTCAGCCTTGGTGAGGCCACAGCTGGAGTACTGCATCCAGTTCTAGGCGCCACACTTCAGGAAGGATATGTAGAAGCTTGAGAGAGTCCAAAGAAGGGCTATACATATGGTTAGAGATATGGAGACCAGGCCATATGATGAGAGGCTGAGACACATGGGTCTGTTCAGCCTGGAGTGGAGAAGACTTAGATGAGACTTGGTGGCAGCCTATCAATATATAAAGGGGGCATAACAGGGACTGTGAGAACGTCTGTTCACCAGGAGACCCCAGGGGAAGACTAGGACTAATGGTCTTAAATTGCTAGAAGACCACATTAGATTAGACATAAGGAAAAACTTCTTTACAACTCGAGTGTCCAGGGTCTGGAATAGACTGCCCCCAGAAGTGGTACAATCACCTACTCTGGATATCTTCAAAAAATGTTTGGATGCTCACCTTCCTGGGGTCATTTGGCCCCAGCAATCCTTCCTGACCAAGCACAGGATGGCTGGACCTGATGATCTTGAGAGGTCTCTTCCAGCCCCTAGCATCTATGAATCTATGAATTCTAGAACAGGCGTGGGCAATTATTTTGTCTGGAAGGCAACTCAATGAATTTTGGTAAGTTATCGAGAGCCTTCGATGCACAAAATCTTTAGAAGATATCATTTTAACAAATTATAGTTAAAAAACAAATCATATACTAAAAATCAAATATCTACTATAACATTTAAATTTTATTGCAAAAATATTTTGTCCTGATTTCTTTTTTTGAGTAATGTATATAGAGGTCATTGTATAATAGCTCAAAATAAAGCCTTCCTCTTTTGTATATTGTGGCGGGGGGGCGGTGATGTGAGGGTGGTGTAGGGAGTAGGTGTGTGGCAGGGCATGTAGGGGTGTGTGTGGGAGATGGAGGTGGGGTGCATGTGGGATGTGGGGATTAGGTATGGGGGGTTGTGGGGC
>NW_005842406.1:348822-354742 GCF_000455745.1 Alligator sinensis | reverse complement strand
GTGGGGAGGCTGCCCAGGAGCTGGCAGGGGTGGGGGGAGGGAGAGGGGGCAGGGGTTATGTGCAGCACAGCCCTGGCCTCAGCCTCAGCCAACACATACATCTTCCCAGGACTGCTGCTTCAGCCACCTGGGTATTGCTTGGCTCCCTCCACCTCCAGGGGCTCCTACTCCTCTTACCCCTGCTGTACCACTTTGGGCAACAGGTAACACAGTGAAACCATAGGGACACATGCCAGGCAGCAGATGCCCAGCCAGGCAGTGGGCAAGCTGCAGCTAGGCAGCTCTTGCCCCAGCACATGGGGCTTCAGCTCCTGCTCCTGTCTGCCTTCCACCCACTCCTCCCACCCGGGCTGATGAGCAGCCACCTGTGAGTGGCCAAGTGGGTGGAAGGTGGCTAGGAACTGGAGCTGGAGCCCTGCTTGTTGGGGCAGAAGCCATCTGGCTGCAGCTTGTCCATGGGTCCTGTCATTTCCCTGTGGTACTTGCTGCCCAGAGTGGTACAGCAGGGACAGGAGGAAGAGGAGCTGCTGAAGGCTGGGGGATCCAGACAGTACTGAGGGGGCTGCAGCTGCATTAGGAGCAGCCCTGCCAGGAAGCTGTGCATGGTGTCTGGGGCCAGGTCTATCAGTGCGCGTAGGCAGGAGCTGGTAGGGCTCAGCCCCATGCAGAGCACTGTGCGGGTATCCATATGACAGATTCAATCAATTTTTGGGCGCCTGCCTGCAGGCCAGATCCAGTCAGTTGGCAGGCTCTATTTTGCCCACCCCTGTTCTAGAAGCTCTGTTCAAGTCCTCTTCAACAATAACAGCAAAAAAGCAGTGAGGAGAAGTACACTATTTCTGCTATCCTTTATCTTCATTGCCTGGGATTGTAACCTTTCACAAGCAGGGGCTGTCTCTTGCTAGCACCTGTTTGTACTGTTTGATATGAGACCACCAGTGTTGAGTAGGGTTTTTAGACACCACTATAATACAATTAATAATACAATAATTAAAATAATAATGATACTGGTCATTCCTATATATTTTTCTTTAACACTGTTCTTTTTAATATTTAGTCATAATATACACAGCTCGCAAAGAGAAGGGAAAGTGCCAGTGTTCTTGATTGGCAGCATTCTCTGCTAAAGAGTGTTTTCCAGTGATTCTAGCTCCAGTTTGTCAGAAGCAAAGAGATAGGGGTCATGGTAGATAACCAACTGAACATAAGCTTCCAGTGCAATGTTGTATCTCAAAGGGCAAAAACAATTATTACAGCCATAAGCAAGGGAATGCTAAGTTGAAGTATCAAGGGGGTATATGTATGTATATGGTATTAGTGGATACATTAATAGAATGCTTCATCCAGTTCTGGGGCCCACCAACCAGATAAAAGATGTTAGCAAATTGGGAAGGAACAAGAATGAGCTGAGGCCTGGCAAAAATAACTTATTATGATAAGCTTAAGAAGCTCAAGATATTTAGTTTATCCAAGAGAAGCTTAAGAGGTGATGATCACAAATACCTGCACAGGGAAGAGATTTCTGAGAGTGTATAGCTAATTGGTCCAGCAGAAAAAAAGGATAACAAGATCCTGTGTTTGGAAGCTGAAGCTAGAAAAACTCAGGACATGTCTGTACTAAAAGCACGTGACTCAAGCTGGCTAGTTTAAAATTGGTATTAGCAGTTTAGCCAGAGCAACATAGAGCTCGTTGTGGGTTTATAAAAGTGCCCCAGAAGCAGGGCATATTAGCTCAAAATGAATTCCATGTTGCTGAAGCTAGATTGCTAGTGGATTCCAAGGTACTTAGTTTAAAGTTAGCTTGGATCTCTCTATACTACATCAAAGTAATTGGTATGATTGCAATGTAGTGAGGCCCTCAGAACAGAAATAATTTGTTAATCTTCAGCATTAAGGTTACTTGACTATTCTGGTGGATTCTCCATCACTTCATGTCTTTAAATCAAGATTGGATGCTGTTTGAAAAGATGTATATAGCTCAGGTGGAAATTATGGGCTTGATGCAGAAATTATTTTGTGAAATTTTATGGACTAACACAAAGGAGGTCAAAATAAATTACCAAAATTATCCTTTCTGGACTTTAAATGTATGAAATAACATTATAGCTTGTGTTTCCTTGCTTTTTACTCACCTGCACTGGCTGACAGTAGTGACAGAACCCCAGCAGGCAGAAGAGCTGCGGCTGGTGGCCTGCAACTTTCCCTTGCATGCAAGCAGGTCAGGAATAAGTATAGAGGGTGAGAACTTTGGTTCTGCCTTACCCAGTGTACCTACCACTAAAGCAAAGGCAAGAGGAAGCTGATGTAAGAAGGGTGCAGGATACAACCCTTCTGGGAGCAGTGAGGGATCAAGAAGTAGACTGTGACTTGTGGTGGCTGGTCCTTGCTGTGTTTGTAGAGCATCACAGCTACATGCCTTTTTCTATATGCCTTTTTCAGGCAAGACTGAAAGGTTGTAATCCAACCCAAAGGTGCAAACCTCAAGTAGTCTTAAATGTGTTTCCTGTATACAGGCTTTAGTATGGCCAAGAAATAAGTATGAAGTTGAAAAGCAGAGTTCTGATATGGTCATAGGTAAAGGGTGGCTGAGTTGTCTTCTGTATGCTTTGCATACTGGAGTTGTGGAGGTTTTTTCTTCAAACACTAGGCTCTAACCATATTGGAATCAGAATGTAGAAAACAATGCATTACCATAGTAGGCACAGTTCTTAAAATCAGTCAGGCATGGCTCACACATTACTAGTAAACTATACCTACAATTCTCAGGGAAAAGAAATAATGGTGTTAAATTGTAACTTTTGAAGGGAGAGTGATTGGCCAGCCTCTGCTTCCTGGTGAGGCCATCATGTTTGCTGTGGAAGCAGTGTAGAAATGGCACAAAAGTACTGCAAGGAGAATGTAGGGTCTGGTTGAAGTGCTTTATTCTCCTTGCCGCAGCTTTGTCTTGTTCAGCACTACACATTGCTGTGCCAACCCTGCCTGGGGAAAAGAGGCAGCTGGGAGGCAGCAAAGGGGACACACTGTGCTTCTGGTTGGACATTTGACAAACAATACAGATCCTTTATCTATTTTCTTGGTGAGGGGCAGAATTCTTTTTTTTGTTGTAGCCTCAGACAAAGAGGCAGGGAGGAGAGAATGCACCATCCCACCCACAGTGCAGAAATTACTCACTACTCATCCTCTGCTCCAAGCAACCCCAGCTATCACAGCTGCCAAGGACAAGACCAGTCCCACAAATGTTTTTGTAAAAAAAAATTGGAAAATGAAGTCCCCATGCTTATCCAGATTGTAAATTTTCAACTAGCTGAATTCTGGACTGCATTGGATTTAGTTGTCGCTTATACAATTCACTTGGGAAGAGTTACACTACTCACAAAGTTAATATTAGAAACTGGAGCTGAGGGGCCCTGTCAGGTTAATCCTGTGATACGTGTTTCCTTCGTGCTCCCTGCAGGAATCTTGCAGGTGCTGCTGTCATTCTCAAATAATGGAAAACATATTGGAAAAATTGATTCCATTGTTTATTTTGCCAGAGATATTCTACATCCACATTAAAAATAGCCCCTCCCCAATCCTCTTTACTTATATTCACTTCAGTACAGACAGCCAATGAAAGGTTCTTGCAGTAGTTAAGCCTATAAGGTAGGATTACATTGTATAAAAGGGCAAGGATAGTCATTCTGCATTCAGGTGACTTTCACCTATCAAAAGCTAGGATATAGAATCACAAACAGTGATGGAAACTGACCCTTTTGCTAATGAGACTGCTGTCTATAGAAGGTCATTACGTTTCCTTCTGTGTTTGGTTCCCTGAGTACATTTGGTCACACATTTAATTTGAATGTTTTAATTGATTTTTTTTGTAATGTCTTTGTCTTTATTATACAATGCTTAGATATTCCATCAGAAAAACAAGTTACTTAAAGCAAGTCTCTCCTGCTTCAGTTGTACTGTAACTAATTTTTTGTTGTGGTGAATATGTCTCTTGCATTTTTCCTTGTTTATTTTATTAACATGTTTCGTCATCCAGAAGCCCTAACTTGGTATTTGGAAGGGGTAAGCCTAATTTCATAGATTTCATAGACATTAGGGCTGGAAGGGTCCTTGGAAGATCATCAAGTCCAGCCCCCTGCCCAAGGGGTAGGATGTCATCTGGGGTCATAGGATCCCAGCAAGATAAGCATCCAAATTTCTCTTGAAGGCGTGCAATGTAGTTGCTTGAACCACCACCGATGGCAGGCAGGAATTATGGAATCTATTGATCTTCTATGTATTTCCACATTTACCAGCAACCTGTTCAGCCAGGTCTAAATAGTGTGACAATGCCTAATGGCAGGGGGCCCCAAACTAGTGGAGGCCCCATAAGACAAATGACAAAAATGTGAAATTCACTTCTTGCAAAAGACTTGAAGAGCTGGAATGTCTGTATTCTGGATCCATTATTTGCTCCCCATTGAACTACAAGATTACATGAAAAACATAACTACTTGAAAAAAAAGTTGTGTCCATCTGTTCTAGAAGGCAGGTTGGTTATGAGGCTATTGCTTAGTGAGACTAAGGGCTCCAAATATGTGAAAAAGAAAAATTGATTGCTGAGGATCCCAAAACAGGCAGGACATATAAAATATATCTCGTCTTAGAACCCGTGATGTAATGCTCCCTTGTAATGGGAAGATTTGTTGAAATCAGATAAAAAGTCCCTATATTCTTAAGGAGACACCTTGCTATGTAGATTTAGAGTGTTTTGATAGTAAATGTCTGGTAATATACCCATTATTTATTTTTGCTAGTGATGTGATGTTTCTGAAGGGATGGCAGCAAGCTCCCTCACATTCTGTGAACAATTTAGAATGGCAAGTGGTCATGTGTGCATGGCACAAGTTCTAAGAAAGTTGGCTGTATATCATTTATTTTTCCCAGTCCTGAGGTTGGCTGAGAATTATCAAAGCCCCAGGTACAACTTTAAGGTTATTCTATGTTTTTCTGCCTGGTAATAGTCACCAAGTCTGGGTAGGAAAAGAAGTCCAGGAGAGCTGGCTGTACTTTAAAGAGGCCCTTTTAAGGATGCAGGAATAAACTATCTGAATGAGGTGGAAGAATGGGAAGTGCAATAAAAGCCCAGCCTGGCTAGACAGCAATCTTTTCAAGGAGCTGAAACTCAAAAAGGAATCTTACAAAAACTGGAAACTTGGTCATAGTACTAGGAAAAAGTATAAGAATATCACACTGGCATGCAGAGAGAAAATTAGAAAGGCTAAGTCATAATTTGACATGCAGCCAGCAAGGACATAATAGACAATAAGAAGAGATTCTAGAGGTATGTCAACAGTAAGAGCAAGACTAGAGATTCCATAGGTCCCTTATTGAACATGGAAAACCATCTAGTCACAGACACTGTAGAGAAGCCTGAAGTATTTAATGCCTTTTTTTTAGGGTTTCACAAACAGAGGCAGCTTTCAGCTGATGAGAGCACTTGGCAGCAGAGATGGGGAATGAGACAAACAGCCTAGAGCAGGGGTTGTCAACAGGGGGTATGTGTACCCCTGGGGGTACTTTGAAAGGTCCCAAGGGGCATGTGGGGGCAGATGGGGACAGAGCTCCACCACCCTGCGCGCTGCCTCGCAGGAGCAGGGCTGGGTCAGGGAGAGAGCAGGGCCGCACTGATGAGAGCACTTGGCAGCAGAGATGGGGAATGAGACAAACAGCCTAGAGCAGGGGTTGTCAACAGGGGGTATGTGTACCCCTGGGGGTACTTTGAAAGGTCCCAAGGGGCATGTGGGGGCAGATGGGGACAGAGCTCCACCACCCTGCGCGCTGCCTCGCAGGAGCAGGGCTGGGTCAGGGAGAGAGCAGGGCCGCATAGACTCTGCACTGCCGCGCGCTTGTCTCCACCTCCACTCCGTGTACGGCTGCTTGCCAC
>NW_005842406.1:339522-348812 GCF_000455745.1 Alligator sinensis | reverse complement strand
CCCCCCCGGGGGGACACTTATTAAAAAGGGGGCTGCAGGGCATACACCTATTAAAAAAGGTTGAAAACCCATGGCCTAGAGTAATGGCAGAACAGGTTAGGAATTACTTAGAAAAGCTAGATGGTTTCAAGTTACCAGGGCAGGAATGTACCCAAGTGTACTGAAAGAATTGGCTAAGGTCATTTTTGAGCCATTGACTATCCTTTTTGAGAACTCATAGAGGTTGGGTGAGACCCAAGATGACTGGAAAAGGGCAAATAGAGTGCCCATCTTTGAGAAGAGAAAGAAGGAGGATCCAGGGAACTACAGACCAGTCAGCCTGCCCTCTATAGATCATGGAGCAGGTCCTCAAGGAATCCATTATGAAGCACCTAGAGAAGAAGGATAAGGAGTAGCCAGCATGGATTCACCAAGGGCAAGTCATGCTTGACCCACCTGATTTCCTTCTATGACTAGGTAACAGGCCCTGTGGATGAAGGGAGAGCAGTAGATGTGGTAGACTTTGAATTTAGCAAGGTTTGGTACTGTTTCCAACAACATCCTCTTTAACATAATAAGGTAATACAGACTAGATGAAGGTAGTGTAAAGTGGATATTTAACTGGTTGGATCCTTGTATTCAGTGAGTAGCCCTCAATGTCTCTATGTCTAGGTGGGAGAAGGTATCAAATAGGATTACCCAAGGGTCTGTCCTGGGTCTGGTATTGTTCAACATTTTCATTAATGATTGAGAGCATGCTTAGCAAATGTGTGGATGATACCGAGTTGGGTGGGATTCAGACACTCCAGAGGGCAGGGCAAAGATCCAGAATAACCTGAATAAACTGGAACAAATCATCCACAATCAACCAGATGAGACTCAACAAGGACAAGTGCCAAGTCCTGCTCTTGGGATGTAATAACCACATGTAGAAATACAGACTGGGAAATGGATGACTTGGTTGTTTGCGGTACTGCAGGGAAGCACCTGGGGGTTACACTGGACCATAAGTAGAATATGATCCAACCATGTGCTTTTGTTGTAAAAAAAGAAAAAAGCCAGCAGCCTCCTGGATTGTATGAATCTACAAATCTATGAAAGGCTATAAGAACTAGGGCTGTTTAGGCTGGAGAAGGGAAGACATGATAATAGTTTTCAAATACCTGAAGAGTGCTTACCCAGAGGATGAAGATGAGCTTTTCTCTGTGGCTGTAGGGGACAGGACTAGAAGCAATGGCCTCAAGCTGCAGTGGGGGAAATTTAGCCTGGAGATTAGGAGGAACTTTCTGACTATGTGGATGGTCAGGCATTAGAACAGGCTACCTAGAGAAGTTGTGGAATCTCCATGTTTGGAAACTTTCAAGAGCAGGTTGGGCAGATGTTTGGCTGGAATAGTTTAGTCCATAGGCACTGACTTTTATTTTTGCTGTGGGGGGTGTCCTAAAATGATGGACATGTGGAAATTTTTACGTATTTCAGGTGACTGCCCTCTTCCCAAGGGAGGCCAGCGCCCTTGGGCCATCATGTACTTAGAATCTCTGGTTTAGTCAAGCATGATCCTGTTTTGAGCAAGGGGCTGGACTAGATGACCATTAGAGGTCCCTTCTAGCCCTATTGTCTTATGATTTTATGACCAAGGTCCTCAGGCATGGCCTGTATCCCTGTCTAGTTCACCCCATTCCATACTACCAGGGGATACCTCCATATATGTAATATCCCAGACTGGCTTTCCAGGCACTTCACATTCTCAAAGTAGTATGAAGATGCTGGAGCAGAATCCAGGATCTTTGCTTGCTACCATTCCCCTTAAATAAAATCAGAACTGATGGAGGAGGCAAGTCATGTTTCTTCCATTTTGGTGCCAAAAATGGTGTGCTTTTCCTGTTTTAATTTCAGTATTCTTGACAACCTAATTTATCAGAATGTCAAATGTCAAAGCTTGCAGGCAAAAATAAAACATGGAGATTATAGAAAATCATGAGGAAAGAATTCACAAGAAAAGCTTCTAACACAAAATATATGGATCATGTAATCCCTGTCATTTTGCATCTTTGTTTAGCTATGAAATCTGCTATAGGAACTACTGGTGGCTTTCTCAGATGAAAGGAGATGAATATCATTTTAAAGCTCCCTGACGAGTTGTCATGTAGATCTGTCATTGCTTGGAGAGGGGCATAGCACAGCACATAGCAAGATGTGTAGATGACAAAACATTAGCTCCCAGAAGAAACTTTAAAGTGATATACAATGGTATAAATCCTGTGTTCAAATGAAGACAATCCTTCCTGAAATTGTCATAAACTGGCACAAATCAAAAGTTTTACATCTAAATGTCATGTTAGTTCTGAAGTTTGAGAATAAGTATGAAGCTCATTCCCTCTTTTTGCCTTTTTTTCTTCAGCAGTGAAGAATTAACTAATTCACAAACTTTGCAGTGAGTAGTACAGTGTGTGAATGTAAGATTTTCTACTTATCTGAAAGGTCCTAGCACTTCTATCTATATATCCTCTCTTAAGTGTAACACTTACTGGCATGAGTGTCCAATGCATCCCTGCCATATCTATTTTCCTCCTCCTATTTTCTACTGCACCCTGACCAGCCCAGAAGAACCCCAGGAGAAGCACTGGGATAGCAGATGAGGTAGAGATTGGGGACTGGGAAGAAGTGGGGGCCAGTGGAGAGCTGGGAAGATATACAAGGTTTGGAGTAAGACTGATGGGGTCTTGATGGGCACTGAGAAGAAGTGATAGGGCATAACTGATAGAGAACTGGGAACTGAGCAGTTGCTGAAAACATGTGGGGCATAGGACGTGAACTGAAAGCTGGGGGGCTGGGTAATGGCTGATGGTCTGAATTGATGTGGCAGATGGAAGTTGGGGACAGAAGTGAGGTTGTAGGGCCTGGACAGAGATAAGGGCTTGCAGGCAAAACTGCCTCAGAGGCTGGGTGAACAAGACTGATTGCTTGCAGGCAAAACTGCCTCAGAGGCTGGGGGAACAAGACTGCCTTGCAGATTTGAGGCAGAATTAATTGTAAGGAGGTGGACAGCCAGACATGAGGGTAAGAGTTCCAAGCACCCAAAAGTCCCAAATCACCTTTCTTAAAGATCAAACCAGTTGTTAATTGCAGCCACACAGAACAGGTAGGGGGAATTAACAAAGCCAAAAGACAGACCAAATATACAATATGACCTTTTAAAAATATATATATATTTTTGAGATTTTGGGGGGACAGAACCCATGATTTTTTCGTTGGGGAAGAACGGCTGAGTGATATTTTGTTTTTGTTTTGAGGTTGGCAATTTTTTACCTATCTCAGCCCTAATTAAAGAGCAAAGGCTACATATCTAATACACCTCTAATAGGGAGTTCTACTTAAAAATCAATGGCACAAGATGACCATTATAGTTAAGCTCTAAATCTCATCTAGTTTAATATTACCTGAGGATTTTCCTCTGAAATAACACAGAATATTATCTGTTCATCCAGATGTTTAAGTGCTCAGCTTCAACATCAGCGTTCGGTATCTGGCAGCTCCAGCTCTGATGTTTATGGACAGATTTCAAAAGAGCTGTTTGGAAAATCTGGCCTCACTTGTTTGTGCTTAGACCTTTTGAAGATTCCAGCCATGGAGCATAAACCTTATATTTATTTGGATTAATCTAATTCAAATCTCCCCTAGAGAGAATTTTCCTGCAAGTAAATTACTGGTGGTCATTTTCTTCTGATTTTTCTTATGATTTTGTCCGTGATTCCCTCCCTGTAGTTGTATGTTAAGGCTAGTGTGTGATTACACTTTTTTGTACATATAAATCATATCCATGCAGGCAGTACATAACCACACCCTAATGTTGCACAACCAAATATGCCAACTGCACAGGTCTGGGGGTCAATCATAATGCAATTTAAGCTACAGGGCAATCAGTTTGTTCACCTGGAGTGCACACTTTGCCCCAAACCACAAAGTGGTTGTCTCCATCAGCCTTTTAGCTTGGGTTCAAAGATCTGCTTAGAGAAGAGTCATATATTAGATACTTTTGAATCAGTATTTTCCCAATTGCTACCTGCCCCACTGCTGAAAACTTGTTTTTCCTGGCTCAGTTTGAAGATTAATTAGATAACCTGTTTATCTGATTAATCAGTGACCTGTTTATCGGATTTAATGAAATGTTATCTTCAGTTTTATGATTACTCTGAATGGGCTGTTGGGCACCAATGTTGTGGCAAGGTTCAATGACTTAAAGTGCTATTTTACTTTGAAAAATTAAGGTATGTGGTATGTGACAATAGCACCTACTTCAGATTTCCTCTGTTTTGGTTTTCTTATTTGATGACTTTAGGGGGAAAATATAATCATTAAGTCCTTCTTCCTCTTGTTACCTCTGCAAAGCCAGTTATGCTAGGGAGAGTATAAAATGCAGTTCTATTCCAATTTACATCCAATCTGGCTGTAATCAACAAGGATAATTGAAATTTAGCAGAAAGTTACAATAGGGAAAGCTGGTTGAGGACACGGTGTTTGTACAGATGTCACTAAGGGCATTATCTAAAGAAAATGGAATTGCACAGGTGTAAGTGAAGGCCAAAACGGACCTTTGTAATGAAGGGTGATACACGATACAATAATGACCTAATTTGGCTTTCAAAGACCAGGTTATGTTTCCAGGCCTCTTAGTTATGGGATACACACCTTTACTTGCAAACCAAGCTTATCTGAGATACAAGAAATATACACCTTCACAATGCCATTTTGCAAAGTCACTTTTCAGAACAGATTTGTACTTTAATATCTGAACAGATATTTTAAATGAGAAAGTGTTTTTAAATCATTTGAAGACTGAATTGGTAATGCACTGAGCACTGTATAGTCTATTTAAACCACAAGGCCTCAACACTTTTAATAAAGGTGGATAAGTTCTATTATCTTTTGTTCAAGGAAAAAAACAGAAATGTGTGATGAAAGTGATTTTGCCCAAGGTCAGGAGAAAAAGCCTGCGGTAGAGTCAGGTATGGAGCTCAGATTTCCTCTCATTTGCAAGTCCTATTTTGCTATTCTAGAAAAGGTTATCAATGGCATTGATAGCTAAGGTTGACTAACACTTTCTATTAAAAGACCCTGTTTTCATTAGCTAATAACTGCCAAACTTTAACCATAGAGACAGAAATTTTCCATGCCAGCTGTTTTCCTCAAGGTGACTTTTTAAAGTAAAAAAATAAAGTCAGCAAAAATGGTACAGCCACTTCAGAGTTCAAGATTAGGGGAAAATATAACTTTTAAAGTTAAAAATATCTTACATACATTTCCTTGAGCTCTAACCCTCCTTGCTTTGATACATGGGCTTTACATTTGCATTGGGGAGAATCCTGTGTTCTTTTACTGCTGTCATGAAAATTAAATCAAATTTGTCAGTTATAAATCCCTGTAAGCCCTTACAAATTGCCATTCGTGCACACCTGGTTTTCATAGTTTTTCTTATAGTTTTTTTCGGGGCTGAAAGGGACCTTACGGATCATCAGATCCAGCCCTCAAGTCAGACACTGACAGCAAAAAAATGGGAAAATATCTGTCTGTCCTGAATATACTTCTAAGTCTTTTTTTCTGAGATTATACATTTCAGTGGAAGTGTAGCACTGGAACTCAAAGAAAGACTGTGTCACCTCAGGACACCCCACGAACATGGAAGAGTAAACCACTTACCTTGAATGCAAAGGAGAAGTATTCATAGAATCATAGAAAGATAGGGTTGGAAGGGACCTCAGGAGCTCATCTAGTCCAGCCCACTGCTCAAAGCAGGACCATCCCCAATTAGATCATCCCAGCCAGGGATTTGTCAAGCCAGGCCTTAAAAACCTCTCAGGATGGAGATTTCATTATCTCTCTAGGTAACTTTTTCCAGTGCTTCACCACCATCCTAATGAGAAAGTTTTTCCTAACATCCAAATTAAACCTCCCTTGCTGCAACTTGAGACCATTGCTCCTTGTTCTGTCATCTGTCACCACTGAGAACAGTCTAGTTCCATACTTTGAACCCCCCTTCAGGTAGTTAAAGGCTGCTATCAAATCCCTCCTCAATCTTCTCTTCTCAAAACTAAATAAACCCAGTCCCCTCAGCCTCTCCTCAGAAGCCATGCACCCCAGGCCCCAAACCATTTGCATTGCTCTCTCTCCAACTCGTCCATATCCTTTCTATAATGAGAGGCTGAAAACTAGATGCAGTACTCCAGATGTGGTTTCACCAGTGCAGAATAAAGGGGAATAATTACTTCCCTCAATTCACTGGCAAGGCTCCTACTAATGTAGCCCAATATACTGTTAGCCTTCTTGGCAACAAGGGCACACTGCTGGCTCATCTGCATCTTATTGTCAACTGTAATCCCCAGGTCCTTTTTTGCAGAGCTGTTGCTTAGCCAGTTGGTCACAAGTCTGTACTGGTGCATGGTGTTCTTCCATCCTAAGTGGAAGACTTTGCACTTGTCCTTGTTGAACCTCATGAGATTTATTTTGCCTCAATCCTCCAATTTGTCCAGGGTACTCTGAATCCTACCCTCCAGTGTATCTACTATACCCCCAGCCTGGTGTCATTTACATATTTGCTGTGGGTAGAATCCAGTCCATCCCATCTTCCAGATCATTAATGAAGATATTGAACAAAACCAGCCCCTGGGGCACTCCACTTGATACTGGCAGCCAGCTAGACATTGAGCTATTGATTAATACCTGTTAAGCCCAACAACCCAGCTAGCTTTCTATCAACCTTACATTCATCCATCATTCTATTCACCTTACATTCATCCAGCCCAGGTATATTATGTCCACTGCTTTCCACACATCCACAGAGCCAGTCATCTCATCATAGAAAGCAATCAGGTTGGTCAGGGATGGTTTGCCCTTGGCAAATCCATGCTGACTGTTCCTAATCATCATCTTCTTCTCCTCCTCCAAGTGCTTAGATGTGGATTCTTTGAGGACCTGCTCCATGACTTTTTTCAGGGACTGAGGTAAGCTGATTGGCCAGTAATTCCCTAGTTCCACCTTCTTCCCTTTCTTAAAGATGGGCACTAGATTTGCCCTTTTCCAATCAGCAAGTGTGGCAGTGACCTGGTCATGTCTCTTGACAGCAAAAATTGTGTCTGCTTGAAAGAAATGTTTGCTGAAGCATCCTGTGATGGCTAAACTGGCTTTCTGAGGGTTAAACCTGGTTTTCTGCTGCTTATCTATGTATTGCAGAATGCTTACAGCTAAAAGGTAAAGTGTAAGAGGAAGCTGTTGTGGTTAAGCATTTTCTGTACTGAGGGCTGCTCACCTTCTCCCTACACTGTGCTGTCTGGTGCAGTAGTCTGCGAGTTGACCTTACCTGTGAAGACCAAGGTAAAAAAGGCATTGAGTACCTCAGCCTTCACCCTGGACTTCTCTTGTCATAGTCCCAAGTGCAGAGAGATGGATGGAAGGTGACCAGTCTGTATTGCATTTTATTTATTCCAAGATGGGACATGGTTTCTTGGAGACTGTCAGCAGACTTGTGTCATTTGGTGCTTATCAAGTCAAGCTGTTTGAACTTGATCCAGGGATGGGATTCACAACTAATTAATAATTCTTAGCTTCTCTTTCCTTTCCCTCTTCTAGGCTGTGCTGTAGGTGTACAGGAAAAAGGGAGCAATTACTTCTTCAATGCTTCCATCTGTCCATGAAGAATTAGTTGAGCTCTCATTCTGCTGTTTGTTTACCAGCAGCAGTGGAGCAACTAGAATTGCTCCCACCTCCCTTACCTGTGATGAAGCAAACAGTAAACAAGGATGCTGATGAGCAGTTGCAGCAGAGAAAGGTCAACAGCTGCTCAGAGCAGTCTTCGGGCTGCAAACAGAGGTAGAAGGTGTTAAAGAGGTCATTCTTCCTCCCACCACCTCATGCTGACAGGGCTGATTTAGACATTTCCATTTAAAATCAGTATGCCACTCAGGGTACGTATTTCCAATTCATAGTCCATTACAAATTATTTTAACCCTCTGAAGGACCTCAAGGGGCCTTCAGGTCTCAGGCTGGACACCACCGATATAAAGAAACTCAAATATAAATGGAAAATAGTACCTTAAGCTGATTATGCTAAATACTAAATGTTGGGAAAGAGGCAATGCATTGTTATGTCTACTTGCTTAGTGCATAGGCAAGAGAGTTAACAGATTCATTTTTGCAAAAATATAAATTCTATTATCCTGTGAAAGCTTATATCTCTATAATTTCAATCAAGTGGTTCAGATGCAACTAACATAAATATACAAAGCACTCAGAGAATCATAGAAAATTCAAAGCAAATTGGTTTGCAAGGGACCTCAGGAGATCATCTAGTCCAACCTCTAGATAGATAGTATTCATACAGGACTATAGTGGGACTCCACCACTGACATTCAGTGGGCCACAACTTTGGTAGGACAGATGAAAGCCTGAGTTTCATCTAATGGAATAAGTATATCTGATTTCTATCATGCTGATGTCATGCATGATCTGTTATGCTCCTGCTTACTATTATTTTTTTCCTTTTTGTAACGTAATCCTACAAGCTTCAGGCAATGATATTTTGCCTTGTGATTTTATTCTTTTAAAGGGGGCAAATGGAACCAAACTCAGCACTTGATGTAAAGAAAAGTTTGGGGCATTCATGGCCACTTGTTGTTGCCTGGGAACAAATTATCTTCCATCATTTGTGTCTGTTTTAGCTGGTGAGCTCTCTGGAGCCGGAATTCCTCATTCCCAACTCCGTTCTTGCAGTTTCGCGGTTATTCTCCCTGAGGACCTTCTAACAACTGTCCCCCCAGACAAGCTGCCATAAGCACATCCTAGGTGTCTTCCCAGCTCCTGTCAGTCAGGTGATCATATCTGCAGACTCCCTCCAGTGCAGAAGTCCTCTAAGGCCACGCAGGGCAGCAGCCTGGTCATCCAAGGCGAACTCTTAGGCTGATCCGATCCGCCCTGCTGGTCACAGCCAGGCTGGTGGGCAGTGCTGCACACGGATGACTCTTGCAGGTTGAGTAGGGACACCCCAAAGGCCGGGATTGACCTAAAGGGAGTTGATGGATACTGTCTGTTGACCGAGAGGGAGCTGGGGAGGGGAATGAACGCGCCTCCCTGTGCTACCAATATATCAGCCGGCTTTAAAAGCCAGGGAACAGCTTAGCAAACAGGGACAGGAGCCTGGGGAGTTAGCTGTGGTCGTGCCAGGAAAGCAGGGTAGGTCGCTGGAGGCTGAGGGAGGCGGTGGGGCGCCCGTCCCTGCACTGCGAAGGCGGGAGCGGCCGGAGGGCACTCGCCACCTCCAG
>NW_005842406.1:300915-339230 GCF_000455745.1 Alligator sinensis | reverse complement strand
GTAGGTGCTCGCGGGGAGGGGCCCCGCAGCCCCGGTACAAACTGGGACCCTGCAGGAAACGGGGCGCGGGGCTGCGGTGCAAGGCGGTAGTTTACAGGGGCCGGGGGACAGGAAGCATTGGTCTGCCCGGGGGATGCGACCCTCGGCTGGAAAGCAGCGGTTTGCGTGGGGAGGGGAAAGGGACCTAGGCGGCAGCAGCAGCAGTGCGGCTCCGCGGGAGAGGACCCGCGGGACGGGTGCAGGTGCCCTGGGGCGCAGGGGGCGCCCAGTAGAGGGCACTGGGGAGGGGGAGGTGTGTGCGGGGGGAGCAGCAGCCCCCCAAGAAGGGGTGTCGGGGGTATCGGGCCTGCAGGGCGGAGAAGAGGGTGAAGGGCCCTCCCCCCTCTGGGAAAAGTGGTGGAGGGACCACAGCAGCTGTTCTAGTCTGAAGGAAACACTTCTTTGCCCCCATTTCTGTTGATTTTGCTGGGGCAGCTGTGCTGTGACTATACGGGGTCGTTAGCTCTTGCAGCAGGGGGAGAGGAGTGGAGACCGGTTTGTATGCAAGGGCTGGAGACGAGTGGAGCACTAGTGTAAGGGGGAAATATCTGAGAGGTCCTCAGGCATGAACTTGGACACAGTTAGAGGAACCTATCTATGCTTACGAGCGGGGGCCAGATTCTGCTAAGAGTCGCCCCGGTGCTGCATATCTCAGGTCAGTCAGTGGAGGATGTTGTGAGGTACACGGGGGGATATATTGAATAAGGTGCTGTTTTAGAAATGTTTTTAGCAGGCTCAAGATGCTAGTGCGAGCAGGAAAACCCAGCAATTGGATCTGCAGTCAGATCATGAGTCCGTAACCGTAACTTTTAACAGAGACCCAGCAATGTCCACGTTTTGGCTTCTATAGACATTGCAAGAATTGTCTGTGTCCAGAAGTGACAGTGGGGAGCTGAGTTAGTTGAGAAGATGCCAACCATACCCCGTTGACAGCTAAGTGTAGTTCATGTCAAATCATATAAGTGCTTAAACCCTGGTCTGAGAAGGGGAGGGCTCAGCTATCAAATGCGTATTTTATGATGAGGAAGGGAGCTGCTGTAGCGAATATGAGCTCTCGCCCTTGTCCACCGTGTACAGGAAAGCAAGTGAAAAAATCAGTTGTTACTCCACAGTGAAACAAACCATACTGTGTAATTCATAGTAAAGAGCATTGTGGGCTGGTGGGGGCGGGAAGCCCCCCATTTAGATGTTGGTGGGAAGAGGAGGAGGGGAGGGACATGTCATATCTGGGAGGTGTTGCATTTTTAGCTGACACTGGAAATGTGGGTGCCTGTGTTAGCTACCACACCCCACCAGTTCGTAGTTGTTATATCTCCTGTTCATGGGATGCCTTTATAGAGTTTAATGCTGTTGTAATCTCTTATGTATTGCTGTACAGTACTCTCCTAGGTTGTGGTTTACAAACAGTATCTGTGCAGCTGAGATGTGATATTTTTTTTTTCTTTGATTCACTTAGTAATCTAGACATTGGGACACTGGCTAATATTTAAACCTGCTTCCAATTTGCTTACTTGGAAAGCAAATCTCCCACCCATGGACTTAAGTTTTTTTGCAAAGACTTTAAAATGATCACCTTTTATGAGGGATTTTTTGTAGCATTCAGTGTGCAATGCCTCCTTTTTTTTTTTTTTTAACTCCTTACATTTTGAACAGTTTCTGTAAAAGCCTTCCTGTATTCTGAATATCTAGCTGCTTTGCCTTGAGCCTGTCGTAAGTTTTATCTCATTTCGAACTTGCAACCAGGATGTTAGATGCAAATGGAGACTACCCGGTATTGTCTTTGTTTATGGCATCGCTGCCAGCCTGTGTTCAGCAGTCCCTGATGTTCAGTAGGTTCGTTTGCTCCATACTCTTCCTATGGCAACAGGTTGCAGTCATTCATAGGGCCTGCAAAAGGTTTTGTAACAGAAAACTGAACTTGTAAATTACCAGTGATCAGCTTGGCTTACTGTTTTATGTACTTTGAACGTAGAGATTGATATTTTTATGTAGATTTAAGAGCTGTAGTACAATAGTAACTGTCAGTTTTTGGCTGCACCCACATAATTCACCTGCACCTTTGGTGTGGGTTGTCACTGGAATGCTAGACATGCACTTCTGTGAAGTGAGCACAGCTAAGTCCTTCATTCATGCCCTACATGAGCAGCTACCCCTTCTTCTGCCTTCCCAGAGGGCTCCCACAGCTTGCTCCAGCAATTTAGCCTCTGGTTGAGTGAATCTTGGTGAATTACAGTCGCATCACTGGATTACAATATTATATTTGCATGGTTTACAGTGTTTACTAGACGTACAATCCTGAGGTTAAACCAGAGAACTGGGAATCTGGAAACTGTAGTATACTTAGCTGTGGCAGGGAAGGTTCTTTGGGTAGATGTGATATCTTTTATTAGACCAACTGAATAGTTGGAAAAAAGTTCTTTGCAAGCTTATTTTAGCTGTGCCACTAAGATTTGGTGTAATCTTGGAAGCTACTTAACTATTTAGTCCCATGTTTTGTAATAAGGGGGTGCTTACTTTGCTATGTAGCATGGGCTTCTGAGGCTTAATTATTGTTTCTAAAATGGTTTGAGAATATTGTATGAAATATGTGAAATATGCTATATAATGGAAATGGTGTTGCAGCATTTATGGTAAAAGGATTTTGCTGATACAGGGAGTGGTAGCATACAAAGAGTGGTGGAATAGAGAGAGAGAGAGAAGAGGCAGGCAGGCAAGTGCAGAATAAATACCAAAAATCTAATAGCTAATACTCTTGCAAACTAAATTATTTCATTCAGTTGCTTACCTTGTCATATGGGAACTGTTTTTTTAATGAAAACTAGAATACTGAAATGAATTTCTTGTATCTTATGAATTGAAAATCCTTTTAAAATTGTAAAACCCTCCTTTTTGTGAACATGAGGAAGGGTGTAATGGCAATGCCTATAGCTCAACCAGGGAGTAGTGGCAGATCCTTTAAAGGGTGCAATGAGGTGTGAGGTGATTGGCAGATAAGCAGCAGCTCAGGCTTGCCTCTTCCTGGATGATCCCCCCACTCTGCCCAGCCTCTTTTCAAGGAGATAAGCATTGTAATAGGTAGATTCGTTTTTGGAATTGGATGCCACTCAATTCACAAAAGTTATGGAGGGGTGCCTCCAGTCCCAAAAGGTTGAGAACTACTGGTATAGTTCATGAGTTGCAAAAGGAGTACATAACATTTATTTTGCTTTTAATAACATGAGGTTCTCATGTATTATGAAGAAATTGCGGAGATATGTAGGGACCATTCTGTCCTAAGGTTTGTGGCTCTTACAGTTTTGCCTTGAGGTTTGGTAATAATGTTATGAGTTAAAAACTGTTGGGATAGTCTCCTCTTTCAAGTTCTATCTATCTACAGCAGCATCATTAACTAACAGTGAACTCTGAACAAAGTTTCTTTTGTCTGTGAAGAAGAGGATAAGTGCCAGGACCTCTTTCATATTCCAGATTCTCTGGGTAGGGAAGCTGTCATTTAGTGAATTGAATTCCCAATCCTATGCATAGAGGCATTTCAGGTCATGAGACTGGTAATGTTTCTGCAGGTTTCTATTTCTTATTGATACAGCACCCAAATATGCTAGGGCTTTGTAAGATTTAGAAAATATGCGTTTCTGGTCCTAAGAAACTTCCAGTACATAAGTTTAGATGTAATATTACCAATTAAACTAACAGTCAAAGGGCAGAGAGAGAGAGAGATCCCAGTCACAATTCTGGCAGAACTCCTTTGTTTTTAAAAGTCCAGGGAAGCCCAAGATATATTATGGCATCTGAAGATTTCATTGGCACCTGTAGGGTTGAATGATACCTATGTTCATGCCTTTGTGGTAGGATGTGTTAACATTTCTGCCTAAGGCTGGAAAATGCATTGGGCTAGCATGGATAAGGTATAACCGCTGCTGTGGCTATTAGACCACAAGGGAGTGATGTGTCTAGTATTTTAATTTACTTATTTATATGCTGCCCTTCCCAGAAGAGGTTCAGGGCAGCTTATGTATAAGTACCCCTGAAACCCAGTTTGAGCAAAGTGATACCCATTTCTAGCTGGGTCAGCTGTGGACTGCCTTCTGCAAGTATCTGAATAAAGGCTGGAACTCAGACATCTCAAGCTGTAACAAGCTGCCTTAATCGCTCTTCTGTTGCCATAATGTGAGGTGGGCACCTTCATAATTTCAACAGGATCCTTCTGTGAGGCCTGCTAACCTTCCAGCATCTTTGGCTTATGGCTTAGTGATTCTACCAGTCACATTAGTAATGGTTACTTCCCTCCAGTGAGGAGGACAGCAAGGTAGTGATTTACTTGCCTAGCTAGCTGGGTAGTTTTTTGTTTTTTTTACTGAAGTATTTATATAGAGATACGGGTTGTATTTCTCTTAACGTTAATCATGCTTGACTTAAACTCAAAAATCAAGGCAACCAACAGTACATACCCTCTACTCTTCCACCCAGTGACATGTATCTTACCAGTAGTACAATCCCTATACATCACAGAGAATGCATTACCATTCTTCATAGATTTCATAGACATTAGGGCTGGAAGGGACCGCAGAAGATCAAGTCCAGCCCCCTGCCCCATGGGCAGGAAGTCAGCTAGGGTCAAAGGATCCCAGCAAGATAAGCCTCCAAACGTTTCTTAAAAGAATCCAGAGTAGGTGCCTGCACCACTTCTGGAGGGACTCTATTCCAGGCTTTGAGGGCTCGGACAGTAAAGAAGTTTTTCCTTATGTCCAGCCTAAAATGGTCTTGGAGGACTTTGTGACTGTTTGACCTTGTCATCCCTTGGGGCGCTCTGGTGAACAGATGTTCCCCCAGATCCTGATGCACACCCCTTATATACTTATAGGCTACCACCAGGTTACTTCTGATCCTGCACTTTTCCAGGGTGAAGAGTCCCATGGCTCTCAGCTTCTCAGAAGGCCTATTCTCTTGCCCTCTGGTTATGCACATGGCTCTCCTCTGGACTCTCTCAAGCTTCTCCACATCCCTCTTGAGTTGTGGAGCCCAGAATTGGATGCAGTACTCCAGCTGTGGTCTCACCAAGGCCAAATACAGTGGGAGGATGACATCCTGAGATTTGCTTGAGAAGCATCTATGGATGCAAGCCAGGGTTTTGTTCGTTTTACCAGCTGCAACCTCGCATTGGTGGCTCATGTTCATCTTGTGGTCAATCATGACCCCCAAGTCCCTTTTGGCCATGGTGCTAGCAAGCATATCACTAGTGAGCCTATAAGCGTGATGCGGGTTTTTTTTCCTGAAGTGGAATATCTTGCATTTTTCTGTATTGAATGTCATCAGGTGTTTATCCGCCCGCTTTCTAAGCCTATCAAGGTCAGCCTGGATCACCAGCCTATCCTTGGGTGTGGATGCTGTACCCCAAAGTTTGGTGTCTTCAGTGAATTTGGCCAGTCTGCTTCTGACACGAGTGTCCACATCGTTAATAAAGACGTTAAGGAGTACGGGTCCAAGGATAGAGCTTTCTGGGACACCACTGGTCACGGAGCGCCATGATTATTCACTTCCGTCGACTACCACTCTCTGGGTCCAACCTTGGAGTCAATTCCCCAGCCATTGGACTGTGAGCTAATGAGGCTGCAGTTGGCCAATTTTTTCATGAGGAGATCATGGGACACCAGATCAAAGGCTTTTGTAAAGTCTAGATATATGACGTCAATCTTCTCCCTTGTCACCTTGATATGTCACCTGGTCATAGAAGGAAATGAGATTGGTTAAGCAAGACTTACTCACAGCAAACCTGCGCTGGCTGTCCCTCAAGATGCTGCCATCATCCAGCTTGTCAAGAATGGACTCTTTGATCATTATTTCCAAAATCTTCGCAGGGATTGAGGTCAAGCTGATTGGTCTGTAGTTCCCTGAATCTACTTTCCTCCCTTTCTTGAAGATGGGCATCACATAGGCTTTCTTTCAATCTTCAGGTACTTTACCTGAGTGCCACAAGTTCTCAAATATCCTTGCCAGTGGCTGGGCTATGATACCTGCCAGCTCCTTAAGTACTCTGGGGTGCAGTCTGTCAGGACCAGCTGACTTGAAGGTGTCCAGTCTCTCAACCGACATTGGGTATAAATTCAACCTCACTCACTGTCCCACATCATGCTAGGCAGGGCAGTCCTTTTGGGCTGGTGAAAAACTGATGCAAAGTACCCATTAAGCAGGTTGTCTTTTTCCTGGGTGTTGGACCCATGCTAAACCAAATGGGACAACTGACAACCAGCATTGCCCTTGCTTTTCTTCCAACTCCCCATATATCTGAAAAAGGACTTTTTATTGTCCTTGATATGTGTAGCCAGTTGGAGTTTGGTTGCAGCCTTGGCTTTCCTGGTTCACTCCCTACAGGTACGGACCAGTGCAGAATACTCCTCCTTAGTGATGATTCCAGTCTTCCATCCTTATAAGCCTCTCTTTTTAGACATAGGAGGTACACAAATTCCCTGTTGAGCCAAGGGGATTGCTGTGCTCTTTTGCTGCATTTCCTCTGAGATAGGATGGACATCCCTTGTGCTTTCAGGATCGCTCCCTTAAAGAGCAACCACTCATCTTGGACTCCCCTTCCTGTTGAGTCATGGCCCTTTAAGGCCTTGACAACAAGCCTCCTGAGATTATCAGTCAGTTTTCCTAAAGCCAAGGACATCTGCATTGCTGACTGACTAGCCAGTTTTGCAGTGGACAGTAAAAGTGATCAGCTCTTGGTCACTGTCTCCCGCTTTCCTTCAATTCTTAGGTTGCTGACTAGATCATCCCCATTAGCCAGTACCAGGTCCAGCAGTGCTTTACCTCTTGTCGGTCAATAGACTTCTTGAGTCGGGTAGAGCTAGTCCACACATGTGAGGAAGCTTTGTGACTGTTCGGATTTGGCCGAGTGCTCTTTCCATGAGATGTCTGGGTAGTTGAAGTCTCCCATGACAACCATGCACTGAGAGCGTGTAGCCTCAGCCAGTTCCCTGGCAAATTCCTGGTCAAGCTTTTGTTCCTGATTAGGAGGTCTATAGTAGACTCCTACCATCGTGTCCCCTGTGCTACGTTCCCCACATATTTTAACCCAGAGGGTTTCCAGTCATTCTCCATGGGTGCCAATGTCAGCTTGCAGGGATGTGTAGCTTTCCTTGACATAGAGAGCTACACCTCTACCCCTTTTCTCTGCACAATCTCTTCTGTACAGGGTATACCTGTGGCCCAGTCCCACCAGGTCTTCATATTCTCTCCCAACTGATATGCTAACCTTCCACCCTGCCGTTCCCCAAATTCCACATTCCTTATCACAGTGGTTCCCAACTTCTTTTATACTGCGGACTAGCACGGGAGTGTGACAGGTGCGTAGAGCCAGTTGCCTCCCTCCCGGGGTGCCCCACCGCCCAGCATTAATCCTGCATGTGACTGCCAGTGGTGGAAGCTGCTCACCTGGGTGGACTGATGGGGGTCTGAGTGGGGGGGGCTCGTGCCACAACCCAGTAGCCAACCTATTGTGGCCCAGTACCAGGCCATGGCCCGGTGGTTGGGAACCTCTGCCTTATCACCACAAACATTGCACAATTCTTTGCTAATATTTGGGGAATAAAGCCTCAGTCCTGCATACACTGAAATCAGTTGGAACCTTTCAACTTACTTCCTTTGTGTCCATTGTGTTCAAAATTTGGTGCAGAGATAATTTTTAAAATATAAAACAAAAGATGAATTTTTGCATTAAGTGCAAAACAGAACCCAACTCTAATTGTGATATTGCCATTATTCTATAATTAAGTGCTTCCTAAGCAACTTGGAATGTTTATTGTGTGATGCATACAGGAATAAGGCAATATATAAAGGAATGAGAAGAAAATCTTGGAAAGCTGAAGCAAAAAAAGACTCAGCAAGTTGTTGGACCTATATACGTTTGAGTTTATAGTATAGGTGCCTTGCAAAAATCAGTCTTTGCTTTGAAAACACTGCTGTTGTGTTTATTTGTATTGAGTATATGTGCTCAGGATGCTTGGGAAGGTAACTTTTTTAAGGTAAGGCATAGATGATTGTTGCAAAAGGATCATTAGTGCTGTTTTTATGGGCTTTTTTCTAGCCATGAAGATCAGTTGTATCTTAGTAACCTAGATGAACTGTTAAATAGAAGTAGTTTTTTGTTCTTGGCTCTATTTTTGGTGTTTTTTTGTCCACTGGCTTTTGCTTGCTTTTTTAAATAAGAATGCTTGTTGCCCTTTGGAGCAAGGATGCTGGTGCACCATACAGGTCTATTAGGCAGGGTTTTTATGAAGTGAAAACATGTGGAAGAAGTCACCAAATGTTTGTATTACTTGTATTTGTATTAGTTAGTGTATCACTATTGGTTTTGGTGATTTGCTTGCCTAGCTGGACAATCAGGTGCACAAGTCATTCTCCTGGTGGCCTTTCAAAATCTTGCCAGAACTTCACGGTTGAACTGGTCTGGATAGATATTTCTGCTGTCATTAGAGGAAAGTCACTGTGTCCGTCTGGAGAAATTTGTTGTTGGAACAGGAAAGAAGTAAATTGAATGTGTTCCTCATGGCCTCTCCTGGGTCAAGTATAAGCACATTGTGTGACCACAGAGATAGTGTGGGGAAAAAATGTTTGCCATATATGCAGAATCTGTAAGGTGTTAGCGATGTCTTTCTTTTGTATCTCAAAAGACAAGAGGGGGAGGAGGTGGCAGTAGAATCCTAGGAAGTAGGTTGGTCAGTCCCTCTGTGAAGGTCATTGAGATGGTCAAGGTGTGGAAGCCAGCAAGAGTCCCATGTCTGGATTGGCATTCTTGATTTGGTTCTTGTATGTCTACTCTTGAGAGGTTTAGTTCTTTAACTAAGGGCATCATCCTCTCAGATAAAAGAGGAACAGGGGTGTCCTTCTGCCTCCTTCTCTCTTTATTTTTAGACTTGGCTTGTACTTGGCTAGTAGTAGACATTACAGGCCGCCTGAGTCGGTACCTATACGAGGGAGATCTACCGAGGCTTCAGGAACCAAAGATGAAGTCAGATGTTATGTATGAAATTGGACTATACATACAGCATTGACTATTCGTGTTTATAGAATTGTTCAGCTACAATCAAGTGAAACTGATATAGACTTATGTAGTCACCACTTTCATGCAGGTTTCTTATATAAAATGTGGAAAGTGTAAATGTAAACATGACCAAAGTCTTACTAATTTTATACTGCTTTGGCAACCTACAGGAGAAACATGTTAGTTCATTTGCACAAGTTCATAAAGACAGCACTATATTGGTTCTCACTTGAAAAGTCTTAACATTAGTAGACAAGGTTCTTTGGGTAAATGTGCTATCTTTTATGAGACCAACTAAATAGTTGAAAAATTGTTCTTTACAAGCTTTCAGGCACATACAGCCCCCTTCTTCAGGCCTAGGGAGAGTCTGCTGGTGTTTGTATTCTCTCTTGGGTGGAATAGATGCTTAAGCCAATATGTAAAATGCAGGTCTGAAAATGCAAATTCATGGCAGGGAAGATTAGAGGGGATGGGAGTTAATGGGTGTAAGATAGGTAGTTGGAGCAGGGAACACAAAAGATGGGAAGGTTTGACTGGTGATAAAATGTAGATGGTAAAATGTAGAGAGGTTACCTGGGATTACTGGATGGCAGGCAGGTTATAATATGCCATAAATCCAATGTCTATATTTAGTCCATGATTTTTTGTATCCAGTAGATTTATGAAGTGAAGTTTGTAGGCTCATCTATGAAAGGTGTTTTATAAAGTCCCTTGGAGGATTAGAACTGAGAGACTGGAAAGAGAGTAGATGTCTTGTGAGAGATCTGCACCCACAGGTAATTGGGCATTTTTGTCTTTGATAGATTTTCAGCATGCATTCATTCTGGTAACGTTAGTAGAAATTCGTTGGCAAGGCTCTTACCCTTTATCAGGGAAAATTTCCCACTTACGAGTGAGAAATAGATTTTAAGTCCACGATGGCATCTAGAAAAGAAATTGGCGGAGCAGATTAATGAATCTAGAACAGTGGTTCTCAACCTCCAGCTCTGGGGCCAGATCCAGCCCACGGCAGCATGTTATTTGGCCTGTAGGACTCCCCATGGGTTCAGAAATTTGGTGATGGAGGAGCATTGGCACAGCTACAAATGTATGGGGAGCCCTGGACTGTGCGTGCTGGATCTGGCACCCAATCCCAGTATGTACAGCTGGATGGGGGTGGCACTGAGGCCCAGGGCCCAATCCTGCTGTGAGGAGCTGGGCAGGGGTGGCAGAACGGGTTGGTTCTAGACCCCCCAGGATCTGATCCGGCCCTCAGACAGGCCCTGTACTATTCATCTGGCCCATGGGGCCAAAAGATTCAGCACAGCTGGTCTAAGCATTTCACTTCAGTGGAGTTATTTGATTTCCTCTTGGTTATAAAATGAAAGAGATGTATAACCTGCGTTAGATCAGGGGTGTCAAACTCATTTGGGGCCCTGTAACGGGGCCTTCTCGGGGCCTGTCTACCAATGGCCCCGCCCACCTGTTTCTGGGCCATCTGCCCATGTTCTCACCTGCCATACCTTGATGCTGTTTAATTAATAGTTGTTAATTAAGTGGGAGGCTGCCCATTTCCTTGCCCCGATGCCAGGGGGTGCTATCTGTGGCTCCACACCTCCCTTACACCACAGCCCATGCTTCACAGATAGCATCCAGCTGTTATTCAACTGGCCCTACACTGGGCCCCAGAATCCTCCTGTCAGGACCCCTCCAAGATCCCTCCATTCAGGTGGCCTACCCCGTCTTCATTCAGGCTATCTAGCTCCGGAAACTTTTCCCCTCTCGGGTGTGGTCCCCCCAGGACCTTTGGCCATACAGGCTCTGGCCTCACCTCCAAGGCCAGTCAGAAACCCCAGGCCCTCCTAGCTCTGGGTATCCTTCGTGGTGGGCCCCTGGCCCTTTTGACCATCCTGGTCCTGGCCCCAGCAGTGACCAGTTGAGGGTATTCTCTCGATCAGTCTGAGTCTCTAGCCCCACTCTATCTCTGGGGTCTGCCTTCTGGCCCTATTAGCAGGTAACCCACCCGGTTGTGGGGGCTAGGGGTTAAGGCGCCCTGACCTGCCTTTCACCAGGATGGTAACTGGCCTGGCATTTCCTGGGGGCTCCCGCACCACTGAGAGCCCCACCAGGCCACCCAGTCCCAGCAGGGTGCAGTTTTAGGTCATGCCCAGGACCAGGAGCCTCCTGACCATCCCTTACAGCTCCTCCCTTACCTCCAGGATGTTCCAAGAAGCCTCACGACCAGGCAATATTGTTGCCTGTCCTGCCAGCAGCCAAATGCCCTGCTTATATAGGCAGGCCAGAATCTAAGATGGCTGCCGCAATCAGGCACCTGCTAGCTGCTTGGCTCTGATCTTAATGTGGCAGGCACGAACAGTGTCCTGCCACAGGCCCCAAGCTGGATCCAGTCCAAGGGGCTCCTCATGAGCCAGGTGTGCGTCATGGTATGGGGCCAGTTGCTGTGGGCACAGTGCTGGTGGTGGTGAGGGACATGAGTCTTCTGGCAGTAGGAGGGGTCTAGAAGCAGCACTGGGACTAGGGAAAGTATCTGGAGGTCACAGCGGTGAGCCAAGTTCATTTCCAGTATCCATGGACAGCAGAGCCAAAAAGCCTTGAATTCCACTGAAGGTCATGCTGCTGAACTTCTGGTGGCCCACCAGTAGCCAAGCAGCACAGATAGAGATGCTCCATGAGCTATATGGTTGACACCCTGCATTAGATTATTTTCTATGGTAAAGAAAGGGGCATATGTAACAATACACACGAGGGATATTTTTACATGAAATAAATTGTAGGTTTGATGTACTAATCTATATTTCTTTAATTTAGTTAGATCTATTATTTATATATTTTAAAAAGCCATATATGTTGTTTGTTCTGTATTTTATGCATGTGAGGAAGACATCAGACTTGGTATCAGTGATAAGAAATATGGGGTAATTGCTTTCCCATGGCTATATCTAGGGGTCTGTCTAATCTGAGGAGACGGGCAAGTTATTTCATAGGAAGGTCACAGGGCCGGTTACCATTTTATGGGCTTATTGTGGTGGGCCACCCCCATGACTCTATCTGTGGGGGCCCACTGGCCTTGCCCCTTGCTGCTGACTGGTTAAGAGGGCTGTCCATCATGCAGTCCTGCCCCTCACCACTGATTGGTGGAGAGGGGCAGGGCCATACGATAGGCAGCCCTCTCAGCCAATGAGCGGTGGGAGCAGCAGCCATCTTGCCTACTCCCATTTGCGTTGGCAGTCCCTTCCCCACCCAGCAGGCTGAATGGCTGAGCTACAGTGGCCTTGAGGACTGCTGGCTCCCACCGGGGAGCCAGCATTTTATTTTTATTGAGTTGTTTTTTCTCAAACTTCATGACATCACTCGATTTCATTTTTTCCGCCAAATCTGGGAAATCGTGATTTAAGTAGGTCCCTAGCTATATCAGACTGACACTATGAAATTAATGGAAGCTTAAATCTTTCTGTGAGGGGGAATCCATGCCCCCAGTTATTAAAAAAGAGCCCCAAAGATAAATACATAGCTGCTAATCCATGTGAAAATAAGTTTGGCAACACTGAGGTTATGGAAACTTGGGGTATAGAAGCTATAACATCTTTTAAGTTGATACAAACTTCAGTTCAAAAGACTGGTTAAATGCATTTAGGGTTGTACATTGAGGCTGTAATTAAATGCACTGCCTGAGTCTATTGTGCGACTAAAGACAACAAATCTTGCTTTGTTACAGCTATAATTGCAGTAAATATTTATTCCTTTAATTCCATTTGCTCCTTACACTACAGTCCCAATTTTGTATTTTCTGTTTATTTGTGAAGACTCTAAGAACTAGATTGTCACTAATTAGTGTTTTACTTTTTCAAGAACTGGGTATACGATAGGTTACATTTTTCCACACATTGGAGTAAATTGTTCTCTTCTGTTTAGCTTGCCGGTGCAATTATTTGCACATTAGACTTCCACATAAGATTACAGGCATTTTGTGCTTTTATATTCTCCTACAGTGAGGACAGTCATTAAATAGTTGTTTTCTGTCTTTGCCAGAGATGGTGCTCTAACTCAGTTGTGTGAAAAGCTTCTACACAGTTCCAGTGCAAGTGTACATTCAAGACTAATCAAGGGATTGAGGACATCAGCTTTTTCCTGCTGCAAGATTTCATTCCCAGCTGAGAGATTTCATTCCCATATTTCTAATGTGCTGAAGTTTTTTAGACTTTGGGGACAAGATCTCTACCTCAAATTTTATGAATACTGAGAGTCATGGCTGTGGAACTTTTACTGCTGCTGTTGCTTTGTGGAAGTACAATTTCAGAGATGCAGCCAATACACAAATCACCTCCTGGAACTTTGGATTTTGGGTTTGTACCTGTGAAGACTTATGATACACATGCATATTATGAACCTGGACCAATAGGAATTTTGTTTAGCATAGTCCATTCTTTCCTTTACGTTGTGCAACCAAATTCTTTTCCTCAAGGTAAGTACATAAAATTATAATTTAGTTTTATGATGCATTAATAAGACATTTATTTTCCTAGTAACTAGTGGGATCACCTTTTAAAATCAAATGGTATTTACGTATTCATTAATAGCATGCTATGTGGGATATGAACATGGAAAATCCACATGGTGCACGAAGTAATATTGTATTTTCATCTTTTCTAAATGATTGAAATCTGGAAATGGATATTTTCCTGTGTCTTTAAATTTTTTTGCATTTTTTTCGTGATGATCTTTGAAACAGTGTAGTTAGAAACAAAAGTGATGGATTAGGAGTAAAGTACTAATTGCTCTGCTTTTTAAATGTTATATCCGGGATAGGAAATATAATGAGATTTATTTGCCTTGTGTACTGTGGTTGTTCATCACTCATCTACCAAACTTGTTCTAGAAATTATTCTGTGCATCTACATTCAAGTCATATGTAAATAGAATTGCATAGTTATGTAAATGAACACTTATTTCTAACTTGTAGTTCCTTTGTTTAGCTGCTAAAACTCAAGACTTGTTTCTTCTTTTAGACTTTCTCTCCCCTTTATTTCCACTAGTGTGGTTCATCATCTGGAGGAGAAATTGTGAGTTCAGGTTTTTCCAGAGATCATTCCTGAAAGGTGCTTTAAAGAGCTCTTAGGGTTTGTGGATCTGTTTATAATTTACTTTTTCAACAACCTAGTTCAGATGTTAAAATGTAAGTGGAACTTGTACAAACATGGCATTACAATCCACAGTGGGCTGAAATTCTGAATATATATCTATATATAGATATATATATAGATATATAACATTTCAAAAAATATATATATATATACACATGAATAAATTTCATATATCTATATTTTGAATTTTGAATCTGAGGAAATTTTTATATTTTATTTGCTTTCAGAGTTGCTTCTAATTATTCTGGCCACTGTAATTGTAACTTTGCATAAACATAGACCAACTATTTTTGAATGTAGCAGATACTTTTTTTAAAGTGGACTTCAATTAATCTAATTTTTTTCTGAACAAGTATTAAAGAACACGTTAACTTTCCATTTTAACTCTGTCTGTGAGGTACCGCAAGTTGAAAGGTAAATACTATGCTGGACCCCAATCAGTATTTCCTTATACAAACCATTAAATTGAGATTAGTAAGATTATTCATGCGAAAATAGGAATGGTTCCTTAAACATAGGTGCAGGATTTAATTTTATGAGGCCTTATCCTATAAATCCTTATTACTAGGACTACAGTTTACAACCATTTTTTGTAATCCTTTTGGGGACTGTTCATAATACTACACAACTCAAAAATTGTTTACAGGATTAGCCCTACAGAGAGCAAGTAGATACCAGGAAGTAATTTATTTGTTTGTATTTAATATATGTTTTATATCCCCACAGTAGATAGTTTAAAACCAGTTGTTAAAAATGCTTCTTATATTGACATGATGTGAAATCCTTTTTCCCCTCCCTACTCGTGTGCATCTCACTGCAAAACACAGATTTGAAGGATCACGTGGATTTCTGAGTCATATTGTGTAATTAGTTAATCCTATAATCTCTTTTACCATATGCTATTTTATTTCCATGTACAGTCCACTAATGGTGTGGTTACTTTTTAACAATTATTTTAAAACTGGCACTGAAATTAGAGTTCAGTCTAATCGAGAGATGAAATGCAAAGATAATCTTAAAAGTGCACATGCAACTTTACATAAGTGTGTTTCTTAACTCAAAACTTCGTTGCTACTAATTAGGCTGCAGCTTCAGAACAGTTTAAATCTAGGCTATGATTACATTAGTTTAAATCTTTTTACAACAGTTAAAATTACAACAGTTTACAACAATTTAAAATTACAGTTTAAACAGTTTAAAATTACAACAGTTTAAATCTAGGCTATGATTACACTTTACATTGGGGGGGGGTGTGTGTGCATGCGCACACACACGAAAACAAGAATGTACATTTTTGCTTTATTACCAATAAGCAATACTTGTGGAAAGAGCCATTTTAATATCTTTTGAGGAACAGAGAACAAGTGTTAAAATGGGATCCACTTCCATATTTGATCTTTCTCTTCACCTGTAGTATATGACCTAATCCTAAGAAAGGAATTTTTTTAACGTCTTACGACTCCTTGTTTATAAAAACAAGCTTTCCAACTGTGTAACCATGCATGCGTATCCATACTGTGTTACAGCATTTATAAGTTTGCAGTAATGTTGAAGCACAGCGGAAAATGTTGCAAACTGCCACTGCGCATGTAGTCTGCTTTTAGTCAGAAGTAAGCAATTGGGGAAAAAAGTTAATGTTGGTTTTATGCTTCAGGATAAGAGACAGTGAAATGTTACGTTTGTGTGGAGAATTTATTTTTTAAGTAATGTATGTCAGTCTGAAGAGTTGCTGATACCTCAGAATAGAAGATCTGTAAGTTAAATATGGGAAGGATTTGGTTAGGAGAACTGGTAGAAGGAGAGAGAGAAACCCTAGCAGCAGAAAAAAATCTAGTGTACATGTTTAAAGGGGAAAAAACCCCACTGGGCCAAACACCTGACATTTAATCCCAGAGCAGTTTTTAACCAATGTTGTGATCAGTGGGATCAGGATAAAATATGAAATATGTTATACTAGCTTGGATATTATGACAAAGATAACAGCAGAATGATATGTCGATACTGTATATTATGATATGCTCTTAGTGGCAACATAAAACCTTGGATGCATCTTGTTTCACTGTTTAAGATATGTTACCATTTGTTGCTAGTTCTTATTTTGATTAAATATTACTGAAAACCTAAATATATTATCTTATCCTCTCTAATATTAATTTATAGTACTCCCATGATGAAAGGCTACAAATCATAATATCAAAAATCTTACATTTATGTTAATAGAAAGTTATGTGATCAGATGCATCTCTTTGCTATTCAGTTTAACAGAATTAAGGAAGGGAATTGTAGCCCTCCTCAGCACTGTTTTAGATCTTTGAGTTCAAAAGAATAATACTGTGTTCCCGCTGTATGACAAGAAATTATCCTTTTGTTTTAAAAGAAATGGATTGCAAAGAAATGTATTGGTATCGATGTTAAACGTTCTGCTGTTGATTCCATCCACCTAGTCCTCTTGACTCTGTTGGACACTGTACTATTGCAAATAAGCAGTGTTTCTCCTTAAGCATAAATTGTATAACTATCTTGCAGGAAGGGAGGGTAGTCAGTGGGCAGAACACCGAGGTGGCTGGGTGCTATTCCCAGTTTAGCAGCTGACCTGTTGGGTGACCTTGGGTAAATCCTTTCGCTTTGTTGTGCTGCTGCTTCTAAGGTTATACAGCGAGAACAACAGTGTTTACTTCCTTTGTAAACCTCTGTGCAAGAGTTAGATAGTATTATCTCTTTGTTAGTAACAGTATTTAATGCTATAATAAATGTTAATTCTCTGTCATTTGTATTATCCAACTAAAACAAGGTCTAAGCAACCAATCTGGTGGGTTTTTCTTTTCATATCTGTAGTTGTTGCAAGGTGAAACACTTAATGGATTAAATGTACTTCGTAATGATGGAAGCATGGTTTATACCACCTGGTTCCTTATATGTGAACTTATAGTCAATATGATCCTCTGAGTGCTGTGAATATCTTAATGTAGCTTTGTCTTTGTTCCCATGGAAACCAGTTGTTGGTTGCAATAAAATGTTGTTAATCTGGGATTTGTTTTCCAGCAGGTTGCACGTAACAAATCTTCAGCTTCACAATTTGGATTTTGTAGCTAAAGTACAAAGAGGTAATGAGGAGCTGGCTAAGGGAATTATGCTCACTTCGGTTTTCAGTATAATAAAGCTTATACTGTACTCTCTGTACCAATGTTACCGGTAGGGCAGCACAGGTGGACTACATCCTTAGTACAAGACTGCCGTGTTCCAACTTCTGGGTGCAGGATCTGCACTGCTCAGAATCTCTGGTTGCTACTGGGACTAGAATGACATTTAAGCACAAAAGTAAACTGTCAAATTTATGCATGTATTGGACATGGTATAGGTTGATATATTTAAAACTGTTTCTTCCCATGGTGGGAGAGGAGCAATATTTTGTTTTTCAAGTACAGTACTTTTGAATCCTGAACTTGTCAGGACATGAAAGAGGTTTTTAGTTAGACCAGGATCTTGTCACATGAGAAGTTAAAATTCACAACAGGCAAGACACTCCAGCCTAGTTTTCCTAATCAGTAGCAGCTGGAAGTAGCAATGATAGCATTAGAGGCGCCTCACCCTGTTGGTAAAATGTATGCGCCTGACAAACGCATTGCATTGATTAATTGAAAGGGTTGTTTTTTTTCTGAACATGAACATTATGTTCATGTATGACCTGGGATTCATTTTTACTATGTAGTACTTATACAATTGTAAGTAAATTAGCCAAACACAAATTAAATTGGCTCAAATGAGGAATGCAAGTGGTAAGGGGGGCAGCAAATGTTAGTAATTGCTTAGGATTCTGAAAACCCACATGACTTTTTAAAAAAAAGAAATCACGTGTTCCTGTATTTAGGACTATAAAGCAAACTCTTTTTGCCTATCACTATCGTAACTGAAAACTCAAAAGAATTGTGATGCTGCAAAGAGTGTGACATAATGTCTTTTACCTTTTTGTAATTATTGGTTGTCTATCTCTAGCTAAGTTTTTCTTATTAATGATGTCTACTGCAACTGATTATGGTAAGCAAAGAAAGCAATGATGCATATTTTAAAATAGGACTCCTAATCCTATGAAGACTGATTTACTATTTGCATGTGTAAAATGCAGGCAGCTTAATAAACATTTATTCTTGCTATGATTTCAGGTAACTGTAGGCAAAATATGCTATTTGACTCTCTAAGCTCATCTTATTTGAAGTGGTATTAATAGAAGATATATGCACTTAGGAGATCTTTACATTGGAGTTGAAACCAGCTATATACATCTGAAAGTTCAGTTTTGCCCTTGAAATCTCTGGACCCTTCCAAAATAAGACTTGGATCATGTGAATATTGTTACAGAATTCATCAGATGACTGTTGTTTTACTTTGTCTCAGTCTAGGGGGGATACAGGGGGAGAGATTACTTCTCAAATATAGTTGTGTGGATGCTCCACTCTTCAATTCCTTTCAAGTGTGAGAGCCACCTTTTATCCCTTCCCTCTCCCTGTACTGCAGCAAAAAATACATACATATACATTTCTATGTATGTAAAACATGTAGAATTGTATTACATAAAACATTTTGCTATTTAGCAATTGACTACAAAGGTTTATAGCTGTCCAGTAAATAAAACTGAGCAGCTTCTGAACCAAAGGGTGGCTTTTCTGCTGGGGAGCCTTTAGAATGTGTTTAAAATTCTAGCATTATTGCAGCCTGTAATAGCTATCCCTGAGTCCCTAATGGCTAATATGACTGTCCTTGTCAGAAATGTGTGAAAAGGACAGCTGCAACCTACTTTGGCCTTGATTATTATTCAGTATCTTACCTTTTCTGAGATCTAAATTCAAGCTCCCTTTTTTTCCAGCCAATCAATAATTATACTTAGCTTAAGTCTTCACTATGTCATCACCTTGATAGATAACATTAGATTTTGTTTGCATAAGATAGACAAGAGAAAGATGAGTATGAAATGGAAGCAGCTGATTCAACAAAGCTGCTCAATGGGTCACCTTGACATGTGTCCTTAAACTGACTTCTAAGCTTATGAGTAATGGCTGCAGCTATACAGTCATTGATGAAGTCACCCAAAATAACATTTGTGAGTCTCTTTTGGGTCTCTAAGACTAAGTACAGACCCTTGGGGAGATTAAATTGGGTTCAAAATGGCTGCCTGATTTAAGCCCTGGTGCCCACCTGGCAGACCTGATCTCATGGCTGGTAATCAGTCTAAACCTGTAGCTACAGAAGTTCTGCATGCACAGACCAGTCTAAAAATTGCAGAACCCAGTTTAAGGTAAACCTGGATCTGTGTAGTATCAGACTTAGTCCATTTAGATCAAACTGGTGCATGGAACTTCTGTCCACTTCCCCTGTGCAGCCCCAGGGCTGGGAAAACCCAGCTACTGGCCCTAGCCCAGGGCTGCTCTTTTCATTCCCCCTCCACTGGTCTGTTTTTTGCTCCCCCTAGCCCCCACCCCCACCAGCTTTCTCAACTCCCATCCCATTCTACCCATCTGTGGGTCGTGCCTCCCCATCTCTACCCCACCCGTGGGTCACACCTGCCCCCCTACCCCTTGTGAGTCGCACCTGGCCCCCATTCCCCAGGAGACCCCTGATCCCCTCTAGCCTGCTTGACCCCTAGCCTCCAGCTACACCCCCCCATCCTGACTTACCCGATATTGGGCAGCCATTTTGAATTGATTTAACCTCCCCTAATGGCCCTGAATGTCTGTACTTAGCCTAACTGCTCACAGTCCTGAAGTCCATGTCTAATAGGCAGTTCTTTATTTTGCTAGCTGTGGAAGTGTATGCATCCTGCATGCGAGTCTGGAATAATTCTGGTGTTGATGCAAGTTACCCCTGACACACAGCAGTAATGTAATGTGGTTAGAATGCAAGTGCAAGTGGTAAAATAGAGTAATGTACAGTATATTGATTTGACATTCAGTTTACCTACTGCATGAAAGAGATTTAAAAGCTGGAATTAGGTGATAGCACAAAAAAATAAGTAGATTGAGGGAGGAAGCTTGGTTCCTTCTTCAGATCATATACACTTATAGTTAAAAATAGAGAGCCAGCCTAATACATTCTCCCTTTCCCACCAACACACATATGCGCACACCCTCCTGTTCATTTTATCCTAGAAAGCTAACACTCTTTTTACACAACATATATAACAGCAGACTCTTTCTCAAAACAAAATGCTTCAGTCTTAATTTGTTTCTGTACCTTACGTGGGCCTATATACGTGCTGTGGGTCTGCTCCCATGTGCTGTAATTTCTCTATTAATTGAGTCTGCTGGATTGTGGCAATTACTACGCTCCGGTCAGCCTCGGCATCTTGTGTATTAGCGTCCCCGTGCTTCAAAATGGCGGTGGAGGCGCTTCAGCTAAAACTCTGTGAACAAGCCTTAGTTCAAGCATCCCCACCACCATTTTGAAGTGTGGGGTGGTAATACATGAAACCCTGTGGCGCTTTGGTTAGAGTGGCTCTTAGAGCTGCTCTAAGTAAAGCCTTCCCCCCTGGATCACATGTAAACGTGCCCTATGTGGATAAACTAATGATTGAATGATACCTCAGTCTCAATTCCAAACCGATTGTTCAGATTTCTTGACGGAAGGGATTTTTTTTTTCTTTCTTTTTTTTTTTTTTTTTTTTAAGTGCATGTTACCTGGTAACAGCTATTACAGGGGAACACAATGGCAAACGTTAACACTTCTTTGCAATCTTGACACTGACTTCTAGATTATGTAAAGAAAGAATCTGTCTTTTGAATAGGATTGCAGATATCGAAGTGAAAAATAATCAAATTAGTTATTATGATGAAGCAAATTTGGGTTGTTTTCAACCCTACTATGCACGCACATCTGAATTTTCTTTTCACAAAATTCCTCATGGGTCATCAGAAAGTTGGTTTAATAATATCTGTAAACAGCACCCAACCTAAAAAATTGTGGGTCGGAAGCACTGGAAAATGACCATCCAACCTTGGAGCTTCAACAGCGCTTGGGGATAAAGGAGAGAAATTCATTAAAGTAATCTGCAGAACCAGATTTGAGGGGGAGGTTTTTGTTTTAAATCTGTGTCACTCTCAGTTTTGGCTTTCTGACTCCAGGGAGCAACAGTTGTCCCAGAACATGCACGATGTGATGCTTAGCCTTTTAGTTCTCTTTTTATAAAACTGTAATTGGCAAATATTAAATACTTTTAAAATGTTAAAGTTTAATTGAGACTTTTGGAAAAAATCTGGTACAGTATCTTGTATTAGTAGAATCTAGATTAAAGTTTAGGTAGGTTTTACTTCAGTCAGATTTACTCTGCACCATTCTTTTTTATGTGGTGATGCCATTGGAATTGATTAAAAGATAAAATACCTTAGAAGATATTTCTTCTGTTTTGACATGTACTTTGCATATTTTATATTTTGTGCGAGCTCATACCTCTCAACTGATCATCAGTTTAGCTCTCAATCTCCCATGGCCCATCAGTGACAATCTCTTTGATCCCCATTAGTCGCTGATGTGCTCCATCCTAATCCTCTGTTTTTTGTTTATATACTTGCTCACCTACATAGTATTGTATCTTTATTCTCTTTAGTGTCCTGTAAAATACTGTCCAGATGTGAGTAACATTTTCCAACCGCGTCTAAATGACTTAATTTAAGTCACGTTAGTTTCTTTTCATATTACTTATTATTCATATTGTAACTTTTAGAACCGACTGAATCTGGATTGTAAGCCACATGAACAATAGTTGTTAATAGCTTGCTGTAAACCTGTAGAAGAAAAGGTGGACTACTTTTGCCTCACCTCTATTATTAACAAGACCTCTAATCCACATAATATAGACAAAGTCCACCTGGCCTCCTAATCTTTTTAACAAATCTCTAAGCCATCGTATTTAAGAAAACACACACAACTGCTGTACAAGAGTAATACTGTTCATTAACGGACTTGCCTCTGAGCAAGTCACACTTTTTCAGCCAAAATATCAGTTTCTGGTTAATCCTGGTTGCATGCTAATCTGGTTAAACTAATTCACTTAGTTATTCCAGCAGTTGTGCAATAACGTGGATTTATAGTTTGACAGACTTTTTTTTATCGACTAAAGGGTGAAATGTCCTCTTTTTTCTTAGACATTGTTTTTTACTTTTCCTTTAAGTTCTTTGTATCATGTTTAGACATTAACAGGTTATCTTTTGATACATTTAATGATTTTTCCTAATTTACTATGTCCCTTGAGAGCCTGAACAGATTTAAAAAAAAAAAAAACAAAAAACCAACCCACAAGGAAGCAATTGCCTTACTTCAAGTTAAAAGGATATTAAAGACTGCTGACAAAAAACGAATGCACAAAATGTTTAAGATTTATTTTCATAACTTTGAATCTTTCACACATCTATGTTAAAGCTACATAGTGTATATAGATTTTTCCCTTCTAGGAGAGTGTGTGTGTGTGTGTGTGTGTATGTGTGTTTGGTAGTGTGATTAAGTACCACATTTACCCAAATTCAAGGTGACTATGAATTTAAGATGACCCAAGATATGGCAGGGAAAACAGTGGTGAGAAGAGGGTAGGTGGCTAGACCCTTTCTCTCCTGCCCCTTGCCCCTCTGCCCTGCTGCCTCTTGTTGTGCCATCTGCCCCCTTCCCCCAATTCCCCTCCAGCCACTTGCCTCCCTTCGCTACTTATTTTTTATGCAGCTCTGGCTCCAGCTCTGGTGACAGCCAGAGCCCAGCCCAGCCAGGAAGAGGTGGTGGTGAAAGTTCTGGACCTGGCTGGAGCAGAAGATGAGCAGTGAAGGGGGCAGCAGCTGGGAAGGCAGGCTGTGTGGTCTTCCCCATGTACCCCTCAAGCCACACATTGTGGGTCTCCACTGCAGTGTCCCACACTCACCACATTATCTCCCTTGTGATCTCTCCATCATCTGCCCCCCTTCTCCGCACTGGCAAATTCTCAAATCTAAGACGAGGCTTTTTTCACTCCCATGTTCACTGGAGGGGACCTTGTCTTGCATTCAGGATACGATAGTTGCCACAGATAGAAGACAAGTCACTGTTGTCTGCTTTAAAAGTATGAATGCTTTTGAGCAAGAGAATTAGATGACATGACAAAAGCGAAGCACATCCTGTAGCTTAACGATGCAGCGTTACTTTTTTGTACACTAGTTCCTGTAGTCAAGGTTCTCAGCCATGCTGTCCACCATTAAAAATGTATAATATCTTTTTTCTTATTTTTCATTTATTTATTTATCTCTTAGAGTGATGGACATGCATGTTCTTACTAGTGCATTTTAGTAATGCATATTCTTTTGAACACTGGTTACTATGTTCATGAAATGACAACTTTTTTTCAAAGTTTCAAGATGGCCTCATGCTTTTCGTTTTGAATTAAAGGCTGATATTTTCTAGCACCTGAAAAATGTCCTAAAGCCAGAAAAAGTGAACACATGGGTTTAGGAGGGTTTGGATGAGGAAAATTGAAGTCTTCAGTGAGGCGTCCACTCTTTATAAGTATGTGGACAGCTTGTTTATAATACGTGTTGGTAAAGGCTGTGGGTGGAATTTGTTAGCCCTGCAGATTTGAATTTTTAAGTGAGTAAAAGGGTTAGCATCTTTTAAAACTAGTGGGTTCAGTCTCAGTGGGTTCAGTCTCACCCTTTGGGCCTCTTCTCAGGCCCGCCTGTCATCTACACCGCCTCTGCGGTGGTCTCTTGAGCATGGCCCTGTCCATTTGCTCTTGCTCTGCACATAACCAGGCCTGAAAATGAGGTGGTGAAGCTGGCTTGAGAACTCCCCTGCTGCTGCTTCCAAACATGCTGGAAACAGACCTTGAGAGCAGTGGGGATGGGCACCCTGGGGGCAACTCCATAGCCTTGTTTTTAGGTTTGGTGTCAATGAAGCACAAGGCAATGGACTGGGACAATCTCAAGAGCAGTATTCTATCTGGCCAACAGCAATAGAGATTGAAAGTGCAAGGTTCACCCATGCTTTTATTTTGGTATGTATGCTTTCGTTGCCGAGGCTATCTTCATTAGGGCTTCGAACATGTGGGTTTCTACTGTAATCTGAGCGTTTGTATCATGTAGCATGTTCTGCAGGGCTTACTTACTACCAAGATCAGTTGGGCTTCCCATGGGCAGAGTGCTGTCTGCACAGAACCAGATACAGGATCAGAACTTAAATAATTTAGGGCTAGAGTGAGTAATGGACTTAGAAGGCCACAAACTAGGCATTACAGGGCATTTTTACATGTGTTCCAGGAGGTACGGGGAGGGGGGCACTTTAATTAGTGAGTCATGATAATTAAAAGCACCCGAGCATCACATGCAGTTGCATCTCCCGCACTGAAAAATGGCAGAGAGGCGCTTTGAACTAAAGCTCATCGAATGAGCTTTAGTTCAAAACGCCCTGCCACTGTTTTTCAGCATGGAGACGCTGATGCACGTGATGCCAAAGTCTGCTGGAGCACATTTATTTCTATGCTCCAGCAGACTCGATTAATCAAGTCTGCTCCAACATGTTGGATTTCCAGTGCATGGGAGCCAGCTACCTGCATGTCTATAACATCCCCCGGTGCCTAATTTATAGATACCTGGCCTCCAAGATGGAATCTAAACGCCCAGTTAGCCCTCTTACACAGCGCATATGTCAAAGAGGATAGTTCGTGTTCTGTGTAATGCTAGTACACTGTTTTGTAAATGAAGGAGTTCCTCCTAGGCTTCTGAGATTCAGGGGGCAAAATGGACCATCTCAAGAAAATTAGATCCTAACAATAGCCTAATAAGCAAAGATTTTTCATACTATTTTAGTAGCTGTCTCATTCCACAATCATAAAGAAACTTCAGATAAATTTCTGTAATGTCTTATGTGAGCTATACAAAAAAGGATCATGTGCAGTTTTAAAAGTTTGAATTGGTGCAAATACAAATAATATGCACTCCTGATATATTTCAGATTTTTGGGTGGGGAGGAGGCTAGTAAAAACTACCATATCCATGTGTATTCAGAACTGAATCCTGCTTCTGAAATGCAAACTGAGTTCCCTCTCCCAGCTTTTTAATGAAATAATATTTAAATTTTAAGTGGGGATGGGCAAGGGAAAATTAATTAGATTATGCCTTCATTAATCCTCTCTTGCCACTCCATTTCAGAAATCCTGCAAAACATTTTCTTTGTACAGTGTGTATATATAGCTTCATAGATGCTAGGGTTGGAAGGGACCTTAACAGATCATTGAGTCCAACTCCCTGCCTAGGCAGGAAAGAGGGCTGGGGCCAGATGACCCCAGCCAGATGCCTATCCAGCCTATGTTTCCATTAAAAAAAAAAGTCTCCTAAAATTAGGCTTTCAGTTTCCTGGGAGTTTTCCTGGAGGATGTTTCCTATAGACTCTGTTGTGTGCCACATTTAAGCAATTTATACGAAAAGACAACCATCCCTTTTCAATTGAAAACACACATGTTCTGAATTTTCTAAGGAAAAGGCAATTTTCCTTTCCCTTACTGCTTAGTTGGTAAAAGCATGACATATTTTTAACAGACATATTTAAACTAAATAAATAAGAATAATAAATCAGACTTCATTTGAGCTAAGTCAGTCTGTGACCTACAGTGCTTTTGTAACCATGGCATGATGAGGGGTATTCCATCCCTTGGAGAAAAATGGAAAATGCAGAGGAGGATTTCTGAGAGATCACAATGTGGTTGCCAAAAAGCCAGTTGTTGAAGTAATTAAAAACCAGTATCAGCAGAGCTCCACTGTGTCATTCCCAATTATCTGTCTTTGTGTTGCCATAGGCACAAGTTATGGAGTATAAAGGCAGAATTCGCTCTCCTCAGTTTACTTGACAATGCACTGGATCCTTTTTTAGCAGGAGAGGGGGAGAACTGGAAATCAGATGTGTAAATTAAATGTGTCACTTCAGTATATCCGTTTTAAAAACATTATGTAAACTTGTATTAATATGCAAATCCAGTACACCTGGAACATACACCATGAAGTGTCAACACATTGGTCATTATCTGCAGTTGGTTAAAACAGAGAATCCTGTACAGCATGCAAAACTGAACCTTTACCCTTCATCTGTTGTAAATGCCTACCAGATGGTGGATTAGAGAGAACTTCAGATAGCCACTACAAACAAAATAGATGGTGATGAGTAACTACTGTGCTGTAAACAGCATAGTTTGTTTAAATATCTTACATAAATTATATGCAATTATTTTAGTACAGAATACTCAGATGTATCATTCTTGATTTTTATTTATTTATTTATTTTTTTCTTTCCTTGATGTATGCAAATTTATTGCAGATTTCTGGGCAGAAACTCTTACCAGCAGCCTTTTCTTTTTGCAAATTTGCAGCAGGAACAAAACTTTCTTTGTAGTAAAGAAGAATCAAAGTCTCTGCATAGGTTACTTTCAAAGGGAAAAAAAATCTTTATTCTGTGTGTCCCATAGCAATCAATACTGTTACTTTTTAATTTTTTTAATCTTTTTTTCTGCCCAAGCCATTCTTAGTATTTTATCTATGTATTGGAGAGCAGAGCCTGTCTAAATGGTGGTAGCCAGGTACAGACATTACGCTTTTACCAGTATACGTGTTCAGAAACCGGTTTATATCCATGACAGAACAGAAGTTGGAGCACACGCAGAAATGGTAGAAACTGGTCTAAAATTTGCCCCCCCTCGAAAAGGGTGAATGTATGTTCTGTTCGCTACCAATCTAAATTATGCCACTTACAGAAAACTATATAACTTAGATTGATTTCCCCCTTGAGCTTTTTAAATGTGTGCGTCTAGCCTCTGAGCGTGAGGAAATGAGACCAACTTTTGGCATCTGTAGACTGAGGATGTTTTGTGGGAGAGGATGATTTAAATTGTCAAATTCCTTTCCTTGGGTAATAACAGACTCCAAGGCCATTCTGTATCTATAATTTCAATGGTTCCCATTATACATGCAAAAAGTTCCTTATTTTTCAGAAATATGTTAGATGTTTAACTGGGACTGTTTCCTTAGGAATACTTTTGTCTGTTCAGGAGCTTGGTGAGATTTGCTTGTGAGAAGAGGGGCCTGTTTAAGTCACCTGTTAATCTGGACTATGTCTTTATAAAACCACTGACATTTGATTTGCCCCTTGACTTGCTGCTTCTAGTATGAAAAGAGAGATCCAGAACAATATGGGGTATGTTGGTGATGAAACAGTAGCAGAACAGTATTTCTTGCTCTGTCTTATTATAGGTAGAGACCTCCCAAATTTGAGATTTTGCGATCTTCGTGGAAACCATGAATTTGTAGGTCCCCTGTAGAAAAAGCCTGGTTCCTGCAAAAAACTTGGGAAATGGCCAGCAAGTGGAGGGGAGGGAGGGAGTTGCAAACAGAGGTGGGAAGCCCTGGCATCCTGAAGTGATGGGGAGGGGAGGGGTGGAAGATTTTCGCAACGAAGCACGGTGGGCCCTACCACGCCTCTGGCCAAGGCCCTCCTCCCTCCCCGCCCTGAGATTGACAGATGGTCATCTGTCAATCTCTGGGGAGCAGCGGGACTTCCAGGGGCCCTTGGCCAAAGGGGTGGGGGGACCCACTGTGGTTTGCCGCAAAAACTCGGACCACGAAATCAGGGGGCAGCTGCCCTGATTTCAGTAGGTCCCTAATTATAGAGTAGTTTGGCACAGAGTAAGGAAAGTAAGGTGGATATACGGGTGATAGAGCAGTAGACTGGGGTCAGGATACAGCAACTCAGTTTATTGAGTAGTGAGGCTGAAATGCTTGACTTCTGCAGCAGCCCCTTTTTGGATTTAATTAAAAAGGTTTGTGTTTCTCTCATCCTTAATTTAATTAAATACGCTGAGTATTGAATCATTTTGATGTTTGTGGCACCGTAACTTCAGTGACACTAATCATTGTTTTTTGTGAATTTAGTATAAAATTGCTGTGGCTCAGGAGATGTGATATGCTGCAACTTGTATGAGTTTATTATTTTTAACAGCCCTTGAAGTCTATGAATATTGGAAGTTGTCATGACCCAAAAGGCATGATTTTGTGTGTGCTTCGGCACCAGAATTATCCCCGCCAAGTTGCAGAGCATTGCACGGGAGTGTTTCCTGTTGCAGAGGAAAACCCCGGTGCAGGGACGAGTGTCCCGCCTTTTCTGCAGCTTCTTTTGCAGAGTGCATTGCTTGAGTTGCAAGAGGAATGCACGGTGCAAAAGAGTTCCCGCCACTGGTATGCAAATTTGTTCCCCGTGATTGGCTATTGTTAAATCATTCACACCTGGCGGCTAACAATTAGCCTGTTAGCCGTATAAGAGGCTTGAGCAGTTTCCGCCCAAGCCGAAGACTGCAGTTGTCAGCTGAGTAGTTGGTAATGTGTTGCTGCCTATCCAGGCCTCTTCAGCACCTTGCTCTCATTCCACCCGAGTCAGTCACAGTTGCCAATTCAAAACTGAGAACCTGAAGGTAATTGTTAGATAAATGAGCTTATAGCCAAGTAGACCATCTATACTTCACAGAAAATTTATTTATGAAAGAGAACCAAGATCTTTCCTGCAAGAAATGCACCAGACTGCAACTAGCACTTTGTCTGCCAGACCTTTGGTAGACAACCTTAGGCAGTTTCTTTGATAGAGAAATAGGAGATTTTGCCTTTGATCTCAGCTCTGACCTAGGGCATGCACCCAAAGGTCATTCTGCTGACATGGTTTCTAATAGTCCTGTAACTGAGAAGAATAACTACCAGGGATCTACATTTTTTGTCCAAGATGTGACCAATGCATTGAGTATAAGCAAGTATTTGTTTAATTCTTTAATACAAGTGAATAGCCACTTTGCTGTGTCAGAACAGGAAACTTTTCCTCCTTAAGTTGTTACTGTATGACTTTGAGTTGTATGAATAGGAAGCCTGACTTGAATCTTCCAACTAGATATAGCCTGGGAATTACATTCAAGTAAAGAGGACCATAGGATTTTCTTAGGAGATGTTAGGGTAATAAATAGTTCCATTATAGGGACAGGTGAGTAGCCCTAATCTGTCTAATGGAGAAGAACAAGCTATATTACTGGCTTCAGAGTCCGTAAACCAGTAGAGTTTGGAGAGTGAAAAGGGGTATGTTTAGCTGCTAAAGAATTTTAAATTGGGAGGAAATTGGGAATTCTTTCTGCTCTCCTTTAGTTAAACATTTTTCCTCTGAATCTCAGCCTTGTCATGGGTATCTTCTGCAGAGGATGGTCCTGCTGCCTGGTGTCTGGAGAGAGAGGTTTTACTTTTGTGGACTTTTTTCTGAGGAAGAGTTGACGTTTCCATTGGAAAGGACCTTGTCAGAGGACTGGTCCCTCTTTATGGCCTCTGCAGCTGCCCGTTCATTGGATTCTTCTGTTACCACATGGCCCTGCACAAGGGCCTTTCACCTGGTTTTGAAATAGTAGCTAATTAGAGTCAAGGAACAAGAGCACCCAGCTGAAGAGATTCCACTGCATGCCAGTGTCGAGCAGTTTGCTAAGGAGCAGAAGTGTCCAGCAGTGCAGTGGGTTTTTGGTTGCAGATGTGTTGGTCTAAGGACATAGGCAGGAACCTTGCCTGCCAGGAGTGTGGTGAGCTGTCAAGCAGCTGCCAGTCTCCCAGAGTCAGGACGTTAATACACTGCCCTCCACAGGAGGGTGACAGCCTGCCCAGTGCCCTCTTCCCTGGTGTCGTAGATTGGATTCACTGACAGATTCCCTACTGGATGGGAGGAGCAAAGGAACAGCCCCTTCTTGCCCCCTGACCAGAGAGCACACCTGCTCTAGCCAGGGAGCTCTGAATGTGTCCACACCTCCATTGAACTCCTAAGTTATGTGCTGATACAGAGTGCTAAGGAACTTCTAGCACTGCAAACGGATGTGGATCCAGGGCTTTAGAATGACAAATGGGGGAGTGGGGAAGCTCTCCTTCAGTTCAGACCCAATGCTATTGGAAAGTCAATGGAGAGACACCAGTTGACTTAGGTCAGCCCCATAAAATTAATTCAAACTATTGATAATTAATTGAACTTCCAATTGGATTTGCTATTAAATTACGAAGGGTTGCTTCATTCAGTGTAAGTTTGAAATTACTGTAGCTTCACTATGACCTTGAACATTGACTGTTATGTTAAACCAGGGAGTAGATGCTTGTAAATTTTACGTCATGACTTAAAATTAACAATGGGGTCGCAGTAATGGTAATGCATTCATTTCAGGCTAGAACTCACATACTCCACATGTTGCAAAATTTGTGATATTTGACATAGTCCCCCCTTCATAACCATAGTCCCTTGGACCTGAATCTAGAAACACATGTAAGCATGTGTTTTAACTTTAAAATAAATGGGATTACTCACATACTTTAGTTATATTTATGCTAAGTAACTGAAAACAAGAATATGTATTAGTGAGAACACTTTGACAATATTAAAATGGTTAGTAGCTCCATCATGATGTATATGGTATTACTGTTGTTTTTCACTGCAATAGAGCACATGAGTAGCTCTATTGAAGTAATGATGGCTATGTATATGCTTAAAGCTAGGCATCTACCTTGAAGACCTAGGGCATAATATTCTGTGCATGATAGGATAAAGTAATTTTCTGCTACAACTTCATTGATTTTTTTTTTTTCATTTACAAGAGTTATACCAATGTAATTCACTTTACAAATGTGTTTGTGTGCCATGCGCACGCGTGCGCGCACACGCGCGCGCGCGCACACACACACACACACACGTGTATTTATGTGTGTGTGTGTGTGCGCACACACACACACTTAATTGGTACTTAATGAGCATGTCTACATGTTTTATTAACACGCTTTTGGTAATGCGTCAGACAAACTGACCCGGGGGCCTTTGACACCCTTTCTCACACCATTCTCATAAAAGAACTAGGCAACTGTGGCATTGATGCCTACACAGTCAGATGGGTGGCAAATTGGCTAGATGGTCGCACCCAGAGAGTGGTGGTGGATGGGTCATTTTCGACCTGGAGGAATGTGGGCAGTGGGGTTCCCCAGGGCTCAGTCCTCAGGCCTGTACTGTTCAACATTTTTATCAGTGATCTGGATGTGGGTGTGGAAAGCATGCTGTCCAAATTTGCTGATGACACAAAGACGTGGGGAGAAGTGGGCACACTGGAGGGGAGGGGCAGAAACCAGCTAGATCTAGACGGGTTACAGAGGTGGGCGGATGAGAATAGAATGGAATTCAATGCAGACAAGTGCAGGGTACTGCATCTAGGGGGAAGAAACCAGCAACACACCTATAGGCTGGGGAACACCCTTCTCAACAACACAGTGGCTGAAAGGGATTTTGGAGTCATTATTGACTCCAGGATGAACATGAGCTCCCAGTGTGAGGAAGCAGTCAGTAAGGCTAGCTGTACCTTGTCGTACATCTACAGATGCATCACAAGCAGGTCCAGGGAGATGATCCTTCCCCTCTGTGTGGCGCTGGTCAGGCTGTAGTTAGAGTACTGTGTCCAGTTCTGGGTGTTGCACTTCAAGAGAGATGTGGCTAACCTTTAGAGGGTCCAGAGGAGGGCCACTGGCATTGTCAGGGGGCAGCAGGCCAGGCCCTACGAAGATAGACTAAAGGGCCTGAATCTATTCAGCCTCCACAAGACAAGACTGAGAGGGGATCTTGTAGCCGTCTGAAACTCACCAGGGGGGACCAGCGGAAAATAGGTGAGGCTCGGTTCCCTCGGGCACCACCTGGGATAACAAGGAATAATGGCCACAAATTGATTGACAGCAGGTTTAGTCTTGATATCAGAAGGTATTACTTTATGGTTAGGGCTGCCAGGCTCTGGAATGGGCTCCCACAGGAGGTGGTGCTCTCCCCTACCTTGGGGGTCTTCAAGAGGAGATTGGATAGATATCTGGCTGGAGTACTAGGATCCCAGCACTCGTTCCTGCCTAGGGCAGGGGGTCAGACTTGATGATCTGTCCAGGTCCCTTCCGATCCTAGAATCTATGAAACAGAGCATTATAACACTGAATAGTCATACAGTCATACATTATTAGAAACTGTAATGTACCAGTTATAAAAGGGAGGAAGTGTGGGCTTTTTCCCTTACAAAACTCTTCAGGGATGTGTTAATGTCTATAAGATGGTGATGTAATAGTTAAACCCAGCCAATAAATCTACTAGGGCAGATGGCCTCTTACATGCGTGATGAAATCGGAAAAGACCCTGAGTAAAGCATTAATGTAATTAATATTGTAAGGAGTCTTACAAGGTAAATATCTCTAAACCTGGTGATAAAATGTGTTTCATGTTAAAAGCCTCGGATTACTGGTCATATGAAATGGTACATATATCTGGTCAGTCATAAACAAAAAGTGATCCAGTTACTTTGGAAACAGAGGACACCAAATTTTCACAATCCTTTTCTATTAGTTTTACATTTGAAATATGAATTGGACTTGGTATGTTCATTGTTCTCACAAATTGAGAAATCATTGGTTTCACACTCTCAGGTGAGTGTGTTTAGCTCTTAAAGTCTTTAGAACGAGGACTGTTTATGCCCATGTCAACACCTCAGGCTGCAGTGTAATATAGAGACGGACCAGCCAGTTCAGATACTGGAAGCAGTCTAGCTTCTGATTTAATACTAGTTTGCATATTTGCACATCGACTGTAGTATGCATTGTAAATCATATGCTGTTCTGTGTTTGTATAGTGCCTTACTAAGTGTTTCCCCATCTTGGACAGCCCTTCAGTGCTGCAGTGATAAGCAGGGATCCTGGTTTTCTCTAATTGTAAAAAAAATCCTCAATTTTGGTTAAAAAAACGTAACTCCAAATCCACATTTTTGTGCAATTTAAATGAAACGCCACTCATATAGATAGATCTATCCACATAGATTTATAAATCTAGATAGATAGATCTATCCAGGTGGAGGAGGAGAGAGAGATCTGTCTATCGATAGATATATAGTGGTGTTTCATTTTAATCATGGAAAATGTGGATTTGGGGTGCCTTTTTTTTAAACTGAAAATTGGGGATTTTTTTAAATCGGAGAAAACCAGGATCCCTAGTGATAAGCCTGATTACTGCTAATTGTCACCACCAGAATGAGGGATGACCTAGCTAAAGCATCTAAAGCCCATCAAATCTAATCATCCCAGCCTAGGAGGCAGCCATTTGAAGGAGTCCTAGCAGTGGAATGAGTGCACATATGACTCACTAAGCCTGTTTGTGACCAAAGACTTTAAATGCCTGCCTTGTAATGACGTCAGTAATCTTGTGGCAGATGCATGGTCTGTAACTTCTGCTACTGCCACTTTGTAAACCTAGTATGTTTTTCTTACAGTTGGTTCTTACTCCCTACTAAAAATGGTCAACACTCTCTTTGATTTTTCCATGCAGCTAGCAGATCCAAGCAGTCAGTAGGTATCCTGCTCTGAACAAGGTGGCATTTAAGTAGGTCTGCTGAATGTTTTTTCGGTTAGCCTCACTTTTGTGGACCCTCTTCCGTTTCTGCGTAAAATAGCTGCTCAAGCATGACCTCACTGTTCGAAAGACCTATGCCTTCATCATCAATATTTTAGTGCTTGTTGCAGCATGTCAGTGTTTGAAACTCAGTCAAGCCTTTTGACAAGCAGGAGGAAGCACAAAATGACTGTGGCCTTTCTCCAGCTGCTAGAAATCATGCCTGTACAATGTCCAGGTTTCACACCCAAAGCAAAACAGTAAGATCTACAGCTTTATAAATTCTAACCTTAGTAAAGACCTTGATGATTTTTTTTTTTTCAGTCTTAAGGGCTGCATCTACTTCCAAGATGCAGGAAAACCCTCCCTCAGCACACTCCCCAAGTAACAAAACCAATGAGTTGCAGGAACTCTTAAAGTAACTTAAGCCAAGTGCCACTAACCTTGATTTTTGTTACACTAAGCCCAGGCCTGTCTTACATGCATTGTTAGTGCAGTGTTTATGGCTCCTTTCCCCTAGCTCTACAGATGTTGTGTTGAATGTCCACATGAGAACGAGTCCCAATTAAAATAGTTTGAGAGGGTATTATTATGATAAGAATACTAATTTGCTGAATAGGTAGCATTTTTCCAGCAAAGATGGTGAACCTGTTATAAACAGTGAATTAAACATTTTCACATCTGTATCTAGTTAATAGGTAATCTACTATTTGATTTTTTTTCATTAATGACCTCTCCAGTATCTAGGATCAACTCCTAAAAAAAAGTCTTACCAGCTTCTCATTACCAAGCTGGTTAATCTGGTTGTCTCCCAGCATTCTCATGACACTTCTGAGTTGTGCGCTGACAAATAAGCAGGGGCGGTGACTTACTATGTGTCAGTTGTTGTGTGATAAACTGTCTCTATGCCCACTCTACACTTAGGTTGAGTGCTAAACCACATCACCTTATTGCAGAATAAAACAAGGCTCCTATCTAATTAGCCATACCTAGCTGTATCATTTACTAACAATTTTTCTAATTTATGCTGTCTGAAACTCAGAAATGCTCTTTCTTATTTTCAGAGGTCATCAGAAAGCTAGCACAGCAGAAGTTTGGGAACATACAGAATGATTATCAGAAGGTAATTTGTCCATTCATATCTACATAAACTACTAGAAATAATAATTTAGCTGTAGTTTTCAGTTATCTGTCTTAAGTAGAGAATATATTATAAGCTGAAAATTGTATATGAGAATATCTGTGAACAACAAGGTTGTTTGAGGGGAGGGGGTATTGTGTGGGTTTTTTTTAAACCAGAAAACTTTTTAAAATGCTAGAGAGCACCAGAAACAAATGTATCTTATTTTTACTCAAAATAAAGATTTGGAGCCAAGGATGTTTTTAAAAAATTGGATGGAACTTGTTACTAGACACTGTGAACAAGGAGTTCCCGTTCCATTTTAGACAGTATAGGATTGCAGTGCTTCTAATACTGCCTGGGGCTTTTTTTGTACACACAATCGCAAGATTGTTTGCAAATATTTATTACAAAATAAAATTTGTGTGAATATAGACTTAGTAGAGTTTATTTAGTATTCCAGCTATAATGTGATTGTTACATAGAGACTTAAGTCCGTCTGTGTGTAAAAATAAATAAATAAATAATGTTTTTTAATCCAAAAATATATAAACAGAACACCATAATTGTTGAGTACCCATGCTAGTTGCAGTTATCTCCAGAAAGCTGAGGTCACATACAAATTTCAGCCATTACTCCCAGAAAGCTGAATTCCCTTGTTCCACTGATAAACATATTTTTAGTTTCTGAGACGTGCCTATCACTTTAAACACATTTTCCAACCTTCTACCTACGACAGGGCTGTCCTACTTCTAGGCTCCTGTGGGCTGCACCAAGTGAGGCAGGGGTCACTGAGCTTTAGGCCCAGTGGACGCTTCTCTAATCCCCCACCTCCTGCTACATCTGTGCACCCATGTAGGCACCCCCTGTCACTGCTGCAGCAGGTGCTTCCTCCCCCCTCCAGCTGTTGCACTGCTCATCTTGCCTGCCAACCCCCAGCACACAACCCCTGGAACAGAGGTGGGAGGCAACAGCTGGAGGGGGAAAGGGGGAAACCCAGAGACTCCAGCTGCTCTTGCATTTGCACCAATAGGGGGAGGGGGAGAGTGGTGGCTGTTCAGGAGCTGTGGGCTGCCAGTTGGACTTCCCTCCCCGATAGCATAGTATGGCTACACTGTACGCTCAAGTTAGCAAGTAGCAGTGGAAGAAACAATCCAATTCAGGTACAATAGTGGTTTGTGTTCCTTTGAACCACTCCTAAACATTATAGCCCCTGTTTCAGACATCATCACGTGTTGAGTTCTTGTAATATGGCCCTTGGCTGGGACCAAAATGGTTGACACAATACTTTGTACCATCTATTAGCTTGCACATGTCTAGGTATGAGGTTTATGGGTCTGTATGTTCAGATGGATGCATGGAACTCTGTACCTGGTCACTAGGCTTACATCAACGCCAAATTGATCGTCATAGGATTTGAAGAGGGAAGGTACTTTGTGCTGTCCTATCCTTCTGAGAATTAGACTATGGCTCTAGTACTGCAGTTCCCAGTTTTTTTCCAGTCATGACACAACTTGGATAATTTCATGGATCCCCATACTTACATTATTTGTGCACTGACAAATAAGCAGGGACGGTGACTTACTGTGTGTCAGTTGTTCTGTGGTAAACTGTCCCTATGCCCTCTCTTCCCTTGGGTTGAGTGCTAAACCACATCAGCTTATCCCAGAATGAAACCGGTTTATGTTGCCTTGGTTTAGGATAGGGGCTGTTACTGCAGTTCATGAGGGCCCACTCGGATAACTGTGGACATACTGCACCTCTGCTCTGCAGTGACTGTCCTGTGGCTGCTTCACTGATGCCCCTGTCACAAGGCCAGTGAGCCAAACGGGGGGCAACTTAGCCCTCTTTCATTTAGGGAGGAGCTGCCCCAGGTTAGCTCTTGCCATGGGTACAGGCACAATTATGGAACAGCTGAGGCATGCTAAAGCTTTATTCTTGTTAATTGTAGACAGAGGGTGTAATTGCAAACTCAGAGAAATTAAAGGCTCTGTGGTAGGTGTTAGAAACTCCCAGCATGTGTGCCAGAGCATGGCACTCAAGGAAATTTGGCCTGGGACACCACAGAAGGCCTGGGCTCTGGGCAGCTGCTACTGGCCACAGGCTGCTTACAGTAGGTGGAGCCCAGGCCGGATGTGGCAGGCAGCTAGGAGGTTGCAGACAGCTGAACCAGGCTCTAGAACCGTGGTCAGGCTTCATGGAGGCGGTAGCTGCACACATGCCTCAAGCACATGGACAGGAAGGGGTTTGGGGCAGTCCCTTGCCCACCGTGCACCCTGAGGTGTGTGTGCAGCCACCACTGCCATTTAACTGGTGCTCTGGACACAGTACAGCTGTTTGCAGCCTGCCAACCACCTGCTGCAGCTGCCCAGAGCCCAGGCCAGCTATGGCAGGCAGCCAGGAGGTTTCAAACAGCTGCACTGAACTCCAGCCAGGCTCTGTGGCATTAGCAGCTGTATGCATGCCTCCGGGCAAATGACAGGGGAGGGTTCAGGGTTGTGCTGCCCCTGGCCCCTTCCTGGCTGCTATACCCTGAGGCATGCGTGCTGCTGCCACTGCCATAGAGCCCAGTGCAGCTGTTTGCAGCCTCCTGCCTGCCTGCTACAGTCAGCCTGGGCTCTGGGCAGCAGCAGCAGGCAGGCTGCAAACAGCTGCACCAGGGTCTGGAGCCCCGTCACTTGCTCCACAGTGGCGGTTGCCCATGAGTCTTAGGGCACACGGCTATCAAGGGGCCTTGGGGCAGCACAACCCTGGCCCTTCCCCTACCATCCACCTGGTGGTGCGTGTGCATTGACTGCCAGCAACAAGGATTGGGTCTCTTGTACACCTGGCACGCCAAGTTGAGGTGGGTCAAGGTTGGGGTGTTTTTTGGCACTTTGGCCAAAAAGGTTGCTGACCCCTGCTCTGTGGGGACTCCCAACTGCTGCACTGCAACTCAGAGTTGTCACCCCTAGTTTGGGAATCACCGTTGTGGTACCTTGATAGCCTAGGTATAGTGTTTGGCTGTCATTCCTCTCCTGAAGCTAGGCCAACCTGTTACCAAACCCACAAGTTATTTTGGGTGCTAATAGTGCATTCAAAGACTGCAGAAAAAACACTGTATACCTCAGATAAAGTTGAGAGGATGGATTTCATGAACTAGTGAGTAAGGCTGTGCAAAGCTTCGGTAGCCAATTTGATTTGGAGGAGATTCGGCGGCTGAATCCCTGAATCCGAATCAACTCGGGAGACCCATTAAAAGGCCCAAATCAAATCTGAAGCCTCCGAATCGATTTGGAAAAGGTTCGGAGAGTCGGATCAGCTGGGGTGAGGCAGGCACAGCTGGGTGGCTGCAGGTTCTCCCAGCTTGGCTGCAGGTTCTCCCTCCTGGCTCCTCTGGCTGTGCCTGTCTGTCTCCATCCCCTGCCTGGCCCTAGCATCCCGGCAATTAAAAAACCCCACACTCACTGGCTGCTGTCTCGGATGGCCAGGGCCGACTCGAGTTACGTTCGTACGTTAGGGTGGGCTGGTGAATGGAGAGGCAGACACAACTTATTGGTTG
>NW_005842406.1:281562-294946 GCF_000455745.1 Alligator sinensis | reverse complement strand
ATAGGTGATCAGTCTATCGATCGGCAGCCGCAAGTCAGAAAACTTCAGAGGCACTCTGCAGCGTGCTCAAAGCTCTTCGACTTGGGCGGAAGTCGCGCGGAATTTTAAACGGCCAGCGAGCCAATTACTAGCCGCCACGTGTGAATAATTTAGCACTGGCCAATAGCGGGGCACTAATTTGCATCCGAATAGCGGGAACTCTTTGCACCGTGCATCTCTGTGCTGCAAAGAAGAAATGCATCCTGCAAAGGAAACTGCAAATTGGCGGGAACTCTCTCCTGCACGCAGGCTCTCAATTGCAGCAGAACACTCTGCCGTGCAACGGAGCTCTCATGTGACCAGGAAATTCCATAGTGCCGAGGCACAAAAATCACTGGGTTGTGACAGCTGCAGCAGCAGAGATTAAGGTCTCTGGGAGCTCGTGACAGCGCCCCCACCATGCACCGTGGGGCAGTGGAGGAAAGCGGGGATCTCCCCCCGACCTGACACCTGCGTGGCAGCTGCCCCCTTGTGCAGGTGCAGTGTGGCTTGGCAGGGTGTGGCACGTGGTCTGGGAGCTGGGGCTGAGCATTACCATGCTTCAGGTAACTGCTGGAGCTGCCCCAGCTCCCAGACCACACGTGACGCCCTGCCGAGCCGTGGTGCACCCGTGCCATGGGGAAGCTGCTGTGTGGGTGGTGGGGGGGGAACCCGCTGCCCTGCGCTGCGTGGTTGGGTGGGGGAGGGCTCTGCTGCAAGCTCCCAGAGGCCTTGCTCACCACCAAATCAAATCACTGTCCTCCGAATTGGCCAAATCCGAATGCAAATAGAATACTTCCCTACTCTCACAGGCCTACTAGTGAGATCTGTAAATGAAGCCATTTAATTGTGAGTGATAACTGTAAGTGTGAGTGTTTCCATATTGCTCTAAATGCTTGAATTGAGTTCATGAGAACTGGAAACCACTGCCAGCTATAATCATATTTACAGTGTCCACTAGATAAGTTTACTTGTCTCTCAAGAGTGGCAGTGTATAGTGTCAGAATAGTGTTTGTATGTTATCTGTATTGAAGAAGAAAAAACTGATCTGCTTGTCCAACCTCAGTAGTATGTAAGACATTAGAACAAATTTCAAGGGAAAGAAAAAAGGAGGAAGATGGAACATGGGATAAAGTTCAACATGGTTTTGCCAAAGATAGATTATGGCAGGTTAATCTGATTCTAATTAGTTATTTTTGTCAGGAGAAAGATAAGGGGAATGTGGTAAATCTACTTTGTCTGGACTCCCCAAAAGCATTTGCTGAGATAACACAGTGGAATATGGGGAAGATGGGTATTATTATGAGAATTACAAAGTAGGTAAGGAATTGACTGAAGTGGTGACTACAACTGAAAATGCTGAAATGGGAAGCTACCTAGCTGAAGAGAGGCTTCTAGGGAGATCCTCAAGGATTGGTGTGGGGCTGCTTTTTAAAATATGCATGTTACAATCTTGGCTCAAAAAATAGCAGTATGCTATTTACCTTTGAATAATGTTGGGAGACCTTATTAGTACAAAGGTTGGAATACCATAAAGAAGATTTGGGATGAGCCTGAGGCCTGGAGTAATAAAGTAATTAAAAAAAATTCAACAGTACAAATTGCAGCATCATGTTCCTGAGGATTATAGCTGGAATTTTTCATATAAACTGGGAATTGGGAGTGACAGAAGAGGAAGCAAAAAAAGTGGGGTGTGTTTGTATAGTCGTTTTCAAACTATTTCAGGGAACCCTGGAGTTGTGCAGCAGGTCATGAGGGGTTCTGTAGAGATTGGAGGTAATGACGGAGCAAGTCAGGAGATGGTGCACCTGGCTCCGCATCAGTCTTTAGGATAGGGGTAAGGGATTCCCTGGCAGAAGTGATATGAAAGGGTTCATGACTTTCCACTGTGCTTGTCCATCACATAGTGACCATGAGATGTAGCGATTCCAAAAAATAATAATAATAATAAAAAAAAAGTAAGCGGGATCCTAGGGTGTATCAAGAAAAGTAACTCTGATAGCTGTAGGGAAATATGCAAGCTACTGGTAAGCCCTTGTTTGGAACAGTATGTACTCTTTTGGTCACTTACATTTTAAGAAAGACTAATTTAAACTGGAATAAGTGTAAAGGAGAATTACTAGAGTAATAAGGGGGATGAGAGCCTGTCTAACAAGAGGAGATTAAACCTTGGCTTCTTTATCCTAGAGAAACAAAGACGGAGAAGAGCTCTGATTGCTCTGTATAAATACATCATCAGGGTAAACACTGGGGAGGGAGAAGAGCTATTGAAGCTAAGAAAGAACGTTGGCACTAGAACAAATGAGTACAAACTTGCCACGAAGGTGCACAGTCTGAAATTTGGTTGGAAATTCCATCAAAATAGTGACTTTCTAATCACAGTAGTGGGGCCAAAAATCTAGTTTTAAGATGCATCTTGAGAAATTTATGGATGGGGGCTATATAGTGATTATCAGGGATCTGAATTTTCCATTTGCTGCAGAAAAACATGGGAAAATGCAGATCCTCCTTAATGGAGAAAACTTGGATTTTTTCTTTTAAAAGAGAAAATTATGTATTTTCCTCTTTAAAGGAGAAAAATGTAGGAAACAGCAGGTTCCAGTCTGGATGGGCCTGCTTGGGGTTGCAAGGAGTGGGAACAGAGCAATCTGTCAAGAGGTGCCACACGTATGTGGAGAGGCGGCCGGAGCTCTACGGGAGTAGAGGTGGTTGGGGAAGGGGCACAGGCCACAGGAGGGGGGGATGCAGGAAGAGGGAGCACAGGCCACATGTGGCGAGGAACAGGTGCCCTGTGAGATTTCTATACCCACAGCGGGGTGCGGGGCTTTAACAGCAGGACCAGAACAGCTCCAGAGGAGCTGCCTCTCTGGCCCAGCGCTGGGTCTTGCCTGCTGGGTGGCAGCAGAGGCTCCTGCCCCAGAGTTGGTCTAGCCCTTCACTCTGCTGTGGGCACAGAAATCTTGGGGGGCCTTACCCACATATCCACTTCCTCCTTCACATACTGAGGGGCTGGGGGCCAGCAGGTCAGGAGCTGCAGCAGGGCTGGGGGGCTGTTGGTTGGGAGTCGGGGGCACTGGCAGAGAGAGGGCAGCAGGCTGGGAGCAAGGGGCACTGGCAGGGCTGGGCCAGGGGGCAGCGGGTTGGAAGTGAGGGGCAACAGCATGGGCAGGGGTAGGGCACTGGCGCATATTAGGGCTGCTCAGTGCCACAAGGCAGTGAGGGGGACAGCCACAGCTGAACCCATGTCCTGGTGAGCAAAGGAGGCAGGGAGAGCTCTGATTTTTCCGTGATAAAAATGTCACAACCCAAGGGTGTGATTTTGTTTGTGTGCTTCGGCACTGCTAAATTATTTCCCGCCACTAGGAGCTTTCTTTGCAGGGTGCATTTCTTAGTTGCAAAGAGAGATGCACGGTGCAAAGGAGTTCCCGCCACCCGCATGCAAATTTGTGTCCCACTATTGGCCAGTTCTAAATTATTCCCGCGTGGCGGCTAGTGATTGGCTTGCTAGCTGTATAAGAGGCTTGAGCGGTTTCCGCCCAAGTTGGAGAACTCCGAGGAGAACCCCGCAAGGGAGGACTCCGCAACCATCTGGAGGAAGAGAACTTCACGTCTCGTGAAGATCTCTAAGCGCTGCGGAGCCCATCGAACCCAGCGCAGGCTACAGGGATCTGATCAACCTCTGGCCTCTCCCCGTCGCCGAACGATCCCTCGACGAACCCCTTCCCTGCGCGCAAGTTCCACGGAGCCTAGCAAACTTCGTGTGAGTGTATCCAGAGCTCGGCTTCGAGTTGTTTTCTTCGGTTGACGTGACGGGCTCGCGTGTTTAGAGCCTTCAACCGGATTGGGCTAGAGGTTCGCGTGGAAGGAACTCTTGTCCGCCTCTCTCCTTTTCTATCTGTAACCGCAACCCAAGCAAGTTTTCCTGCCTGCACCGCGACCATCTTCGGTGTAAGTAAAATAATCTTTAATCAACCGTTAAGCGTCCGTGCCTAATTCTAGCCCGCCGGCCTGCATTCCCCGACCCGGTGTGTCCGGGCTGCTGGCCACAGCCCGCCGCGCGCAGGCCTCCGAGGGCCTCGGACTGCTCCCGGCCCGCACAAAAAAACCCCAAAAAACCCCAAAACCCAAAATCAAATGCCAAAATGTATAGGTATTTAGAATGGATTTGATTATAGTGATTGAGGCACTGGTAAGTTTCCAAATTGTGTTAATATTGTAAATGTATCAATAAAACATTGTGTTCTACTGATACCTCTGTATATTGACATTTCATTTTAATTGCAGAAAAACACAGATTTGGGCTTTTAATCAGAGAATTTGCAGTTTTTAAACCAGGATCCATGGTGATTGTCAGAGAAAAGGAGATTAAGGTGTGTGTGTTTGTGGAGGGAGAAGGGGAAGATCTCAAAGACTTCCATGAAGAAAAGGGGGAAACGCCATTCTCTCTTGCCATGGAGGGCACTACACAAGGCAAAGAGTTTAAACTGCAGCCAGGCAGATTTAGATCCCACTTTAGGGGAAAAAACTTAACTGTCAAAACAGTGGAACCAGCTGTCTGGGGAAATGGTGGAATCTCCTTAATCAGAGGTTTTCAAGAAGAGTCTGGATGGGCATCTGTTTGGAATGATTTAGAAACCTGTGCAGAGTATTGGAATAGCCGACCCTTGAGGTCCCTTTCAACCCTTGGCTTCTGTGCGATTACCTGCAAGTGACCCAATAGGTCCTTTTTACTCGTGTCCCCAGGGTTACACAGCTTCCTTAGACTATCTCAGATGTGTAGAAATTGTATTCTGTCAGGGTAAATCAGGAGTTGACTATAGCCTCATAAATATTCAGCTGATTATGTTGTCTTGATTTCTAGCTGTTTTGTGAGAGATGCTTGTATTCAGCTTCCATAATCGTATTTAGGTACCTATTTTCATTAGGTCTTTTTATTAAAAATATAACTAGGGCCATAAATACTCTAGATTAGCTCCCCCCTAAATCTTGAAAACCTGATAAAATTTCCAATAAAAAGAAGTTCATATAATGAATATTTGTATTTTAGAATGTTTATATAGATGGACTTCTTTAATGTCCTTACGGGACTCAGTAATGTTTTCTTTTTGCTTACTTTTCCTGTAAAGTTCTAAACTGATGGGGGTTTTGTGGTTATTTTTTGAGGAAAAGGCAGAAGGCAGGGCAGGGTGGACCCTTAGAAACTAACTGGGTCAGGCCAGTATAATCTTTTGAAGGTGACAGGCTACTTATCAGTTATCAGCAGGGATCCTGGTTTTCTCTGTTTAAAAAATGCAGATTCTCCAGTTGAAACTGCATTTTTCTATTATTAAAATGAAATGCCACTATATACAGAGATATCAGTTGAACACGAAATTTTATTGATATATTTACAATTTTAAAGTAATTTGAAAGCCTACCAGTGCCTCACTATAACAAAATACATTCAAAATACCTATAAATTTTGGCATTTGATAGTGGGGTTTTTATCATAGAAAATCAGAGCTTCCCCTGCCCCCTTCACTCCAACTGTGGCTGTAGCCCCCACTGCTTTGTGGCACTGAGCAGCCCTGATATGCTGGTGCCCCTCACTCCTCATCCACAGCCCCGCTGGTGCCCCTGCATCCCCCTACCCCCCAGCCCTGCCGGAGGGGGCCCACAGCTGCCAGGGCTATGGGGTCAGAGACCGGGGTCCTCAGCCCCATGTCCCTCCCCGCACCCCAGCACCCGAGCCCTGGCTGCTGCCCGTGGGAGGCAGCAGCTGCTGCAGTGGAGCAGAGTGCGGAGTTCAGCTCCCCTTCCCCACGAGCAGCATGGCTGGAGCAGCGTCCATGGTGCGGTGGGGAGGCGTATGCAGATTGCCTGCTGCGGGCTTGGGGCTCCCCACCCTGTTGTCCTCCCCCGAGATCCTCCATGGCCCAGTGGCTGGGTCCCGGCACAGCAGGGCAGAGCAAGGTGGGGAAGCTTGGTGCCACTGCTGAGCCCCACACTACCATGGTGAGGCTCCCCTTGTCTGGCCAGCAGCAACTTCCCAGCCTCACTCTGTTCTGCCATGGTAGGGCCTGCTTGCTGGCTAGGGGAGGGCTGGGGGGAGCGAAGGGGCAGCAGAGCTGGGAGCCCCAAGCCCACAGTAGGCAGCCTGTACCCACCACACAAATCTGGGGGGCCCATGCCCCTCCCTGGGAGTGTGTGCAGTGGCAGGGAGTCAGCCCTCTGCCCTTGTCCCCAGATGAGCTGCACACGTCTCCATCCTGCTCCCCACCTAAGTCCTTTGGCTGTGCATTCCAGCAGCAGCGCCAGCCCCAGCCCTGCCTAGCTCCCTTCCTCCCTCACTATGAGGGCCTCAACCCCCTCCCACCCCCAGACTTACCTGTGGGAGCTGTTCTTCCGCCTGCCTGGCTGCCGTATTCATGTGTACCATCGCACATAGCATCCCTTGCCTGATCACCCTCCTCCCGTTCCCCCCAGCCACTTGCAGGCTGGAACTGCCAGCCTGCAAGAGGAAACCCATTGGTTTGCTGTGTTTTGCTCCTTTAAAAGAAAAAAATCCAGTTTTTTTCGTCAAAATTAGAAAATCTGGGTTTTACTGCGTTTTTCTGTGGCAAACAGAAAATCCAGATCCCTGGTTATCAGGTGCTTCCTCAGATGCTTTTGAGGAAAAGGGGAAAAACCTAACAAGTGTGAACTGGTATCTCTGGATGTGGAAAAACAATGAACAGTTTAAGAGGGTCTGTGTTAATCTGAACATAACATAAACTCTGAAAACAAGAAGGGGAGAGGATTGTCTGAAATGACTGAAATCCACCCTACATCCATTTTTTCTAAAATGCAAACAGACATGGTTATTTGGATATATTTGATATATTTTACTAAATCAACTAAATAGTTGGAAAAAAATGTTCTTTGCGAGCTTTTAGGCACAAGGAGACTCTGCTAGTGTTTGTCTTCTCTCTAGGGTCTGTATAGAATCTTAAGCCAATATACAAAATGCAGGTCTATAAAAATGCAAATGTGTGGCAGGGAGGAACAGAGAGGATGGAGAAGCATAAGTTAATTTAGAACCTGTTAAAATGCATTTACTTCTGCCCCTTCCTTTCTCTTCTCTTTCCACTCTTGTAGCTTTAAAAAAATCTGGGGGGAAATTTTAAAATGAAGTGCAGATGAACTTTCTTTGTAATGTATCTGGGCATGGAAGCTGCTGTTGGACAGTACCTTCTCCTGAAGTCAAAACAATTACAGGTTTCAAAAAGAAATTTTGTAAAGAAGTATAACAGAACTGCTCTGACAGCTAGATTTCCTGGAGAAATTGATAAATCATATATTTACTACCTGGCTTTCTTTCCCCTGCCCCCCCTCGCCCCGGAGGTATTTTTGGGGAGTATAGGGTGGTGTTCAATACAAAACTAACTGCTCTGTAACTTTAAGACAGAGATTTTTGGGGAATAAAGAAGCCTTGATTTCCCAAGCCAATCAGAAATCCTCTATTCCTTAACACCTTTTCTTATAAATAATTAATTGGTTTAATTATTTACTATTTTGCATTTTTTAGTTCAGTGGCTCTTATTTTTTATTTTGGGTATGTTTAATTGTTTCAGTTATGGTTAATTATTCATTATTCACATGATTTGTTTTTGTGCATGCTGCCTGTGCATTATACACATTCTCCATCTGCTTTGACTTCCACAGCCAGAAAATGTTGTCCTGACCCTTCAGGTAATTTCTTCCATTGTATCTGGTAGATGTACACTATGTTACTAACCATGACAATAGGCTGCACTCCTGTCCAAAACATACAGCACTCTTTAATGTCATTTTAAAACAGTTGTGATATTTTTTCATTGAAACTTTTATTCATTTATTTTCCAAATTGTTCATTTTATCTTCAGATATGTACATTTGTTCCTTTTTAGCTGCTTTGTAACTTTTTCTGCTTTCCTTTCCTATCTCCTCTGCCTCCCCCATAAATACTTTGGCGAAATAATCTGATTTGCAAAATCTAACCAAATTTTTCTTCCAGCGCATACAATTCTTATTCATCAAGCAGGAGCAGTAATTAGCAGCACTAGTCTCTGAGGCTTTATTCTAAAATTGTTAATTAGGTCAGAAATTACAACTGCATAATGATAATGGGCTGCTGTATTTGGAACAATTTATACTCAAAGTTGGGGAGAATGGGAGATTCAGTTAAATAGAAGTGGAGCAGGATGATGCGTAGGTGGTTAGAAATTATGATTTGTAACTGCATTGGGAGGAAAATATGCAGCATCTAATCTGTCTTGTTGCTGCCAAGCTGCTAGTAATGATGTGGTATAAAAATGGCCAGATAAATGTTAGTATATCAATTACATTGCCCTAAAAATTACCAGAAAATTTTTGAAATTATCTTAAGTCTTTCAAAGGAAGGTTTAGACTTGGGACTTCTGCCTCTCTCTAAAATTGAAAAAGCCTACCTGTCATGCTACCTTTGAAAATTTTCCCTTTATTTGTTGTTCTGTTAGGTTCTCCTCATAACTGCACAGTTCTGTCTAGTTCAGTTCATGATAATACAGTTTCTGCACCCAAAAAACTTAAAATATACCCCTTACATTACTGTTCTTCGAAGTATTTTTATGTTCAGTAAAAAATGCAAAAGGACACTCGAAAAGATACTGCACTCTTAAAGTGATGATGAATCCCTTCACTTCATGTGAAGATTTCCACTTAACTGTTTTTCTTTTTTAATTCCTCTGTAATGTGGTATCGTCTTAGACCTGATGACATTTGCAGATTAATTTTTTGGAAGCACACATAAGAGACTGTAAATCAGATTGTGGGCCTGTGAATCATGTATGTCCATTTTAATCCATTATACACATGGTTGTAACTGTATTTTGTAAGTATAATCATCTTTTAGAGACAGCTTATTTGTTAAATAATTGTTAAATGAAGTTTACATGTTATATGTGCTGCTTAAATCGACATATTGGAGGCTAATTGTCAACTTTTAGAATGTATTGTTTGTTTGGGATGGAAAAGTTGGATATACAGTAATGCCACAGAAAAGCTGGACATACCTACACTGCACTAGGGAACACTGCCGTGAAATCACTGCCTGCCCACTTAGTTCCCTTCCATGACTACCAAATGCTTTAAAAAAACAAACAAAAAAAAAGGGCAATTGTCACCATTAGAACAGCTCTAGCTTCTCGGTACCACTGTAATAAGGATGCCCAAGGCTGAGTGTAGCTTGGTGTGCTCCAAAAGAACTGCATATTTTTTATGGTACCAAGTAGCGTGTACTTTCACAGCAGCCCTCCCAAATGTGGTCCAGTGTAGTGTAGGCATCCCCAGTGAGGACAAAAGGGTCCAGTAACCAGTAGATTGTCTAGCTTTTAATTTAGTTTTTAAGTACTAGCTGTATATGAATGAATGACTGTGTAATATCCTCTGTTACAGTTATTCTTGTCTGAATTGCAGGCAATCTACTATGAAATCGGTTTTATAATCTGTGCTGCTTTGGGATTGCTATTTGTTCTGTTACTGCCTCTTGTGGGACTGTGCTTCTGCATGTGTCGTTGCTGTGACAACTGTGGTGGGGAAATGCATCAAAGACAGAAGAAAAATGCTGACTGCAGGAGGGGCTGCTTTGCAACATTTCTTTTTGTTACTTCTCTAATAATCAGGCAAGTATGGTAAAGAGCACAGCGTTAATTCTGCATAAGACCAGTTTTACATTACAATACAATAAAGAGTGTTAAGTGCAGTTTATTATTTTCTCATGCTGACATGGTTTTATTAAACTATAAATTGTTTATACTGTTTTGCTCACAAAAAGGTATTTGGCAATCTTATGAAAGCTGGTGTTTCTGTAGTTAGCCATTTACAATGTGCCTAGTTTGGAGGAATTTGGGTATGAAACAACATTGAATTGGAGTTTGCATATGAAATTTTTCCCAGGGAGTTCGGTGTTTGTTTTTTTTTTTGAGCAAATTTATCATAACAACAGTCATGAGTTTTTTAAACTTTAAAAATACATGAGCAAAAGGTAGTCTGCAGTCTGGCTTGTGGTTCATATGCCATCTCATTGAAAAAAGATGTTAGAATGCAGCATGACTGCAACAGAAAAAATAAGACTAGTGTTGGTTAGAGAAATTATTCTGGAAGAACTTTCTACGTCTGTTTATTTCTTACCTTTTAAACAATACCTTTTCCAAGTACCAGGACACAAGCTCATCTGGGAATATGAACAGATCAACTCCATACATATAAACTCCTGAAAGAGATACTAAAATTGGTAGCTGAAAGCTTATCTAATGCATCTCTCAACTACATAGTTGGTCCAAAAAAAGATAGCACTAAAACAACCTTGTTTCTCACAATTCCTGGACTACCTTGGCGACACCAAAACTCCAGCTCTGCTGGCTGACAGTAGTGATGACGGTGGTATTGTTACATATTACACTCGGCACATACACAAGAGCAGGCAAAATGCAGCTTGTGGGCTGGCTCACCAACTGATTGGATCTAGCCTACAGGCAGGAACCCGCCAATTGATTGTACCCAGCCCAAAACTACCCACACACCACTCCGTGTGGGGTCAAGCCCTGCCCGGGCAGCCTGGGCCATGTTCCCGCCCACGCCACAGCCCCGGTCCTGGATAGTGTACATAGATAGCTTCCCAATGGGGCTGCTCCTGGTGCAGCTGCAGCTGCTTGGGTACTTCTTGGCTCCCCTTCACTGCCTTCTCCTCTTTTTCCTGTCTTGAATGCACTGCTGCAGGCAGCAGATAGTGCAAGGAAGGGCAGGAGCCATGGAGATGTGTGCTGGGCAGCAGATGCCTGGCCAGACGGGGGTGGAGGAGAAGCTGCAGCCACCCACTTGGCTGCCCGCAGGTGGCTGTTCATAGCAAGCGGTATGGGTAGGTGGCAGCTAGGGGCTGGAGCCCCACACGCTGAGACAGGAGCCACCTAGCTGCAGCTTCTTCCCTTCCTGGCTGGACATCTGTTATCTGGCACCCACCCCCATGGCTTCCCTGCATTACTTGCTCCCCCCCCTCACCCCACCACACACACATACTCCTCATACACACGATATGCAAGAGTAAGACTTTATTTGGAGCTATTATGCAATCACATTTATACTACTCAAAAAAACATAAATCAGGACAAAAATATTTTTTGAAATAAAATTAAAGTATGTTATAGTAGATTTTTGATTTTTAGTATATGCTTTGTGTTTTATCTATAGTTTATGAAAATGATATCTTCTGAGAGACTTGGTGAGCTCTTGAGGGCCACACACACAAAAACTCATTAAGTGGCCACCCAGCTGAACTAATAGCCAACCTCTGTGCTAATAGTATTTACAATGCTAGTGTCCTAGCGTTAAAGCTGTAAGACACGTGCTAAAAGCTATGCTCGTGTAGCAAAGTTGTGTTTTCTTCCACCAAGGAGCATCTCCAGGTGGTATTACTTAATGCATGTTGAGCTAATGGTGGACTGCTTCATGGAGTAATATGATCAGGAGACTCCAGTTTGGTTGGTGCAGGGGGGAGTGGGGAGGAGCCTTTCTGTCGTATTTCAATAACTGTTACAAGGGGCTTCTTTTGAGGGGGGACAGATGTGAGCTTATCCCCAGGTATAAGCCATAGTATGGCAGAATGTATCAATCTGATGCCTAAAATGCCTTGTCAACAAAAGGCAATCAGGACTCGTAGCAGAGATTATATCTTTTATTAGACCAAGATTTTTGCAAAAAAAGTCTTTAATTGCAAGCTTACGAGCACAAACGCCCTTCATCAGGCATTGGCAGAAAGATTGTAAAAGTTCTCCTGGGTAGAAAAGAAAGTTCATATTTCATAGGATTTTACAGAGGAGTCAATAGATGGAAAACTCCTCTGGGCAGTCAGTTCATAGCTGTTATGGATCCCCTCACCTCCTGTGAGGATCTGTGATGATGCAAATTACCTTGAAACAAAGGCAGGGGCAACAAGATATATACAAGCACCTTTTCTTTCAGAGATACATTTCTGTCACTAACAGGCACTTCATAAATAATGCTGTATTTACTTAAATACAAAACAAAGGGTTTTTTTTTCCTTCCAATCAGCATAAAGGAAAATTCCCCTCAGCACCAACTCTTTTTTCAAGTCACAGTGAGACACTGCATTGAATACATTTAGACTTCCTCTTCACTCCTACGGCTGAGTAACACCTTTCTTTCCCATTTCCAATTATTCCTGTTTCTTCACCAGCCTTAACTGTTTGCTAAACATCACCAAATAGGGCCCCAAACAGTTCACCTGGAATTCCTCTGTTGCTCCCTCTTTCAGCCTGGTGCATATTAGTGTGGCCCTGCCCCCCATGGGTACATCCACACGAATGCACACGTGCGTCTTGCAGCGTCTCAAACCCTTTGAGATGCTGCAAGAAGCATGTGCCGGAACAAAAAATTTTGCAGTGTGGGGGCAAAATTAGACCCCTGGATATCCAGGGGTCAAAAAAAAAAATGTTGAGGGGGTGGGGAAAGCCATGCCCTGAGGCAACCAGAGGCTTAGGCCTCCACAAAGATGCTCTGGTAGCTGGCTAGAACATCTCTGTGGCTGGCCCTCGACTTGGTGCTGAAGCACGTTGTCTGCCTGCCAGCCGCAGGGAGCTGGACCCAGGCTCCTACCAGTAAGTAGGGGTAGGGGGTAGAGGACCATGGGGGTACCCCTGCCAGCCCCACCTGCTCTGCCAGCCCCCCCCCCGGCCCCCCTGATTGCTGCCCCTCTGATCGCTGCCCTACCCGGGCCCATCCCCCACCTGCCCCCTGAGCCCCTGATTTCTACCCCATCCAGCCCCAGCATCCCAGCAATTAAAAAAACCAAACACACAAAACAAAACCAAAAAACCCCATACTCCTCGACAATAGCAGCTGCCGTCGGAGTCACCGGGGCCTCATGGCCCACTATGGGACAGGGAGGTCCGGGTGAGGGAGATCCCCTGCCCTCCATCAATGCAGACCTCATGATGGAACACCTTGAGAGGCTGGATGCCTTCAAGTCAGCTGGCCCTGACAGTCTACACCCCAGGGGACTCAAGGTGCTGGCGAGCATCATAGCCCAGCCTCTGGCACGGGTCTTTGAGAACTCCTGGCGCTCTGGTGTAGTGCCCGAAGACTGGAAGAAGGCCAATGTGGTGCCTATCTTCAAGAAAGGGAGGAAAGTGGATCCAGCTAACTATAGGCCCATCAGCCTGACTTCTAGCCCGGGGAAAGTCTTAGAAAAGTTTATTAAAGAGGCCATCCTTAATGGACTGGCTGACACCAACATCCTGAGGGAGAGCCAGCACGGGTTTGTCACGGGTAGGTCTTGCTTGACCAATCTCATTTCCTTCTACGACCAGGTGAC
>NW_005842406.1:279947-281017 GCF_000455745.1 Alligator sinensis | reverse complement strand
GTCATTCTCCCCTTGTACTCGGCCTTGGTGAGGCCGCAGCTGGAGTACTGCGTCCAGTTTTGGGCCCCACAATTCAAAAAGGATGTGGAGAAGCTTGAGAGAGTCCAGAGAAGAGCCACGCGCGTGATCAGACGTCAGGAAAACAGATGTGACGACGATGGGCTGAGAGCCCTGGGGCTCTTTAGCCTGGAAAAGCGCAGGCTCAGGGGTGATCTGATGGCCACCTATAAGTTTATCAGGGATGACCACTAATATCTGGGGGAACGTTTATTCACCAGAGTGCCCCAAAGGATGATGAGGTCGAATGGTTATAAGCTACTACAAGACCGTTTCAGGCTGGACATAAAGAAGAATTTCTTTATTGTCCAAGCCCCCAAGGTCTGGAATAGCCTGCCATCAGAGGTGGTTCAAACACCTACACTGAACACCTTCAAGAGGAAATTGGATGCTTATCTTGCTGGGATCCTATGACCCCAGCTGACTTCCTGCCCCTCGGGCAGGGGCTGGACTCGATGATCTTCCGAGGTCCCTTTCAGCCCTAATGTCTATGAAATCTGTGGCAGAGCCCCACCCTGCACAGCACAGGGCCCAGGTGATAGCTGTGTGATGGGGCAGTGGCAGTATGGGTGCCAGTCAGCTGTGGCCAGTCTCTGCTGCCTCCCACTGCCCCGTGCTATGCAGGGGGCTCTGCCACAAGCCCCAGTGACTCCAATGGCAGCTGCTACTGCCAGTGAGTTGGAACTTTTGAAAGTGCTGGGAGGCTGGGCCTGGGTGGGGCAGCCATCGGGAGGGCTGGGGCTGCAAGCAGGGGCTGGAGCTGGGTGGAGCAGCCATTGAAGGGTCTCGGGGAGTGGGTGGAGGAGTGGGGCAGCAGGTGGGGGATGCGGCCAAGTGGGGCAGTAATCCGGGGGCTGGGGGAGCAAGCAGAGATGAGGCATGTGGGCCCTGTGGGGATGGGGGGGTGGCAGCCCGTATTGGGGGCCATGTGGCCCCTGTTGGGGGGCCATAATCCCTGTATGGGGCAGTCCGTGAGCTGTGCAGGGGGGCTACTCACTGGGGGGGGGGGGGGC
>NW_005842406.1:246750-279827 GCF_000455745.1 Alligator sinensis | reverse complement strand
CTGTGGCTGCAAGGGCAGCTGTCCTCACATCCTGGTTAGTGAAGGGGTCGGGGGAGCTATAACTGCTCTGTGGTAAGAAAACCAAAGGCAAACAGCAAAACATATAGGTATTTAGAATTCATTTTATTATGATTATAGGGACACTGGTAGGCTTCCAAATTGCTTTAACACTGTAGATATCTCAATAAACCATTGCCCAGCTGATTGCTGTTTCTCTGTCTCTCACTCTCTCTCTCTTTCTCTCTCTGTATAGTAGTCTTCTGTTTTAATTGTGGAGGAACATGGATTTAGAGGTATTTTGCAAAGTGATTTAGGGATTTTTTTATCAGGAATTTTTTAGTTTTCAAATAGGGAACACCAGAATTCCTGCTAGGGAGGCAAGTGACAGGACCCAGGCAGAGGAGCCTTCTCAGAGCTGGCATCTTGGTCCCAGCCCAAGGAGGTAGACTCCCTTGGCCAGTTGGGGCCATGAGAACAAGCTTTGACAATTCAAAGCAGGCCACCATACTGGGAACATCTTCTGGGCGATACCTGTCCAGATGGCTGGATAGGGGGCACACATGGCAGTAGTGCCGCACAAAGGCCAACTCTGCAGCCACAACCCACTGGCAGCTGGCCCAGAGGGGCAGATACCTCTACTGACTGTGCAGTACCCATCCTTGTCTGGCAGGTGTGCAGCTGGTCACAGCCAGGCAGACTCGCCCACTGCCAGACTGTTGCAGTGGGTAAAGGGTGCAGGGACCTCACAGGGCTGCTTCAGCAGTCCAGCTGGCACAAGGGGTAGTGTCCACAGGTACCAGTTGGTTGGGTCTGAGAAGCTCCTGAGAGTAAATAGCCCTGAGCTCCTTGACAGGGAAGGTTTTTGTACTGATGGGGCCAGGACAGGTCAGCTTTTTATACTGCTGGGGACAGCACAGGTGCTGGCCCTGGGCTCTAGCTCCCCCTGGCTGCAGATCCGGGAGGAGCCAGGCAGGGTTATTTTGCCCCAGGTGGCACAGTTTGCCCACAGCAAAGTTCATGTCCGGGCACATGTGCTGAGGCAAAGAGCCTCAGCTCAATTTTGCACTGCTTCTATATGAGCTGCTGCAAGTGCACGTGCTTGCATATGTGGACACGCCCCATGAGGTGAAGCTGGACCAGGCTGCCCTGTGCCGCATCTGCATATACATTTTTGGGGGCATCCCAAGATTTCTGAATCATAGAATCATAGAAATTAAGAGCTGGAAGGGACCTCGAAAGTTTGAGTCCAGCCCCCCTGTCTGGGACAGGATATTCACCCCTTACATACTTACAGATGGCCACCAAGTCCCCACCTCAGTCGTCTTCTTCCCCAGGCTGAACAGTTCTAAATCCCTTAGTCTTTCCTTATAAGGTCTGTCCTCCAGGCCCTTAATCATTCTTGTGGCCCTTCTCTAGACCCTTTCAAGATTCTCAATTTCTTTTTTGAAGCATAGCACTCAGAACTGGACACAGTACTCCAGCTGGGGTCTCTCCAGCGCCAAATAGAGAGGAATTATCACTTCCTTAGCCCTGCTCACGATCCATTGGCTAATGCACCCTAGTATGCTATTAGCTCTGTTGACTACAGCGTCGCACTGGTGGCTCATGTTCATCTTGTGATCAACCATAACCCCGAGGTCCCTCTTAGCCATCATGATGGCCAAGATATCTCCTCCTAACTTCTATTCATGTTGCTGGTTACTTCTCCCCAGATGAAGCACTCTGCATTTATCCTTATTGAACTGCATCTGGTTCTGCTTCACCCACTGTTCCAGCTTGTCCAGGTCCACTTGGATCTGCATCTTATCCCCTAGGGTGACCGCTTTTCCCCATAACTTAGTATCATCCATGACCTTGGCCAAAGTGCTTTCCACATCCTCATCGAAATTGTTGATAAGATTGATAAAATGTTGAACAGCACAGGGCCAAGAATTGAACCCTGCGGGATACCACTGGCAACCTCGTGCCACGACTATACAAACCCATCCACTAACACTCTCTGGGTTAAGTCCTTTAGCCGGTTCCCAAACTATTTGACCGTGGACTCTGCCAGCCCACAATCGCCCAGTTTTTTTATAAGAGCATCATGGGAGACCATATTGAGGGCATTTTTAAAATCCAAGTATATGCTAGTAACTGTGTGTACCACATCTAAGCTGTTTATTACTTGATCATTAAAGGAGATGAGGTTGGTCAGACATGACCTGCCTGCAATGAAACCATGTTGCCTATCCTTCAGTATCATGCCTTGTGCCAGTCTCTCTCAAATAGACATCTTGATAATTTTTTCCAAAATCTTACCTGGTTCCAGTCATGAGTGGAAGGCTAATTAGCGCATGGATACTTTGTGCGGAGTTTGCCCCAGGTGGCACAGTTTGCCCACAGCAAAGTTCATGTCCGGGCACATGTGCTGAGGCAAAGAGCCTCAGCTCAATTTTGCACTGCTTCTATATGAGCTGCTGCAAGTGCACGTGCTTGCATATGTGGACACGCCCCATGAGGTGAAGCTGGACCAGGCTGCCCTGTGCCGCATCTGCATATACATTTTTGGGGGCATCCCAAGATTTCTGAATCATAGAATCATAGAAATTAAGAGCTGGAAGGGACCTCGAAAGTTTGAGTCCAGCCCCCCTGTCTGGGACAGGATATTCACCCCTTACATACTTACAGATGGCCACCAAGTCCCCACCTCAGTCGTCTTCTTCCCCAGGCTGAACAGTTCTAAATCCCTTAGTCTTTCCTTATAAGGTCTGTCCTCCAGGCCCTTAATCATTCTTGTGGCCCTTCTCTAGACCCTTTCAAGATTCTCAATTTCTTTTTTGAAGCATAGCACTCAGAACTGGACACAGTACTCCAGCTGGGGTCTCTCCAGCGCCAAATAGAGAGGAATTATCACTTCCTTAGCCCTGCTCACGATCCATTGGCTAATGCACCCTAGTATGCTATTAGCTCTGTTGACTACAGCGTCGCACTGGTGGCTCATGTTCATCTTGTGATCAACCATAACCCCGAGGTCCCTCTTAGCCATCATGATGGCCAAGATATCTCCTCCTAACTTCTATTCATGTTGCTGGTTACTTCTCCCCAGATGAAGCACTCTGCATTTATCCTTATTGAACTGCATCTGGTTCTGCTTCACCCACTGTTCCAGCTTGTCCAGGTCCACTTGGATCTGCATCTTATCCCCTAGGGTGACCGCTTTTCCCCATAACTTAGTATCATCCATGACCTTGGCCAAAGTGCTTTCCACATCCTCATCGAAATTGTTGATAAGATTGATAAAATGTTGAACAGCACAGGGCCAAGAATTGAACCCTGCGGGATACCACTGGCAACCTCGTGCCACGACTATACAAACCCATCCACTAACACTCTCTGGGTTAAGTCCTTTAGCCGGTTCCCAAACTATTTGACCGTGGACTCTGCCAGCCCACAATCGCCCAGTTTTTTTATAAGAGCATCATGGGAGACCATATTGAGGGCATTTTTAAAATCCAAGTATATGCTAGTAACTGTGTGTACCACATCTAAGCTGTTTATTACTTGATCATTAAAGGAGATGAGGTTGGTCAGACATGACCTGCCTGCAATGAAACCATGTTGCCTATCCTTCAGTATCATGCCTTGTGCCAGTCTCTCTCAAATAGACATCTTGATAATTTTTTCCAAAATCTTACCTGGTTCCAGTCATGAGTGGAAGGCTAATTAGCGCATGGATACTTTGTGCGGAGTATCTGGAGTACACACACATACTGAACAGTGGTGAGTTGTGTGGGGTCACCATGGCTTGAAATGCTGTTAACTCTGGTGGGGCCCACCTCAATAAACTATATAGTAAATCATGAGCCTTTTGGCTTTGGACTGATATCATGCTGTGTGTCAGTGGGGGTGGAGGGAGGACGGGAGGGGAGAGGAGCACATGGTGCTGATGGAGGCAGTGCTACTGCTGATACTTCTACACATTGTCCTAGTCTTCCCCTCCTCAGAACAAGTCGCTTGCAGAATCCAAAGAGCCATGTGTGTTTTCTTTTGGAACTCCACATGGGAGAAAGTGATGAGGACAAAGCTGAACAAAGCGAAGTGGTTCGGAGGCAGAGGAATGTCAGATATCTTTCTCTTCCTTTGGGTCAAGTGCATGAGCCAGGTTTGCAAACTAGCAACAGGGGTGGAATCCAAAACAGCCAGCTTTGTCGAGTATTTTGCAGGGTAGCTGCTGCAAGAGTAGCAGGTGTACACAATGACCTCTGGGACCCCATGGACCATGGTGTCCCCATGGTATGAGGTCCTGAAAAGCTTCCAAGAGAAATACGAGCTGCACGATGCTACCCCTAGTGACCCTGGTAAACCACCGCAAGATAATATGGGAGGTGGTAAGGGCAAGAAACACCATATTGCCCATGGACTTTCTACCTGGTGACAGCTGCCAGGCTGTGTGGGAGCGAAACTTCCACCAGAACCTGCAGAAAGAGCACAGAGACCTAAATTGGCAGGCAACCCACTGGGCACTCTCTGAATGGGCATGGAAAAACACTTCAGGGCAGAGCATTCCATCGAACTGCCTGAGCCATACCTGCCGCTAGCAAGTCTATAATCTATTTCTATTTTATATATAGATAAAATTTGAAAAAAAAGGTGTAGTTTGTACTATATGTAAGTAGGTACCAAAATGCTGCTTAAAATGCACGTATAGAATAGCTGTGCTAAAACCTGCAGCAGTTTCAAAAAAGATGACATGTATCAATTCTGGATGAATTGATACATAGTCTGTGGGTACTGTATGCAAATTACTGCAGCAGTGTTTAATTTGAAGGTCAGTGTTTTCAAATGGCTTCTCACTTCCATGGGCTCAGGGAAATCAGGTTCTGACAGTAAAGCGGGGTGGGGAGAGGGGCTTCTGGGGAAAGAGGTTGTGGGGAGGCAGAGGACAAGGGGGGCTACCTGACCCCTCAGATTTTCCTTGCTGCAGTAGTGAGTGGGAGGGAAGCAAATTCAAGGCAAACTTCTAATAATTAAATTCAATACCTGGACATTTTTAAAAAATTTACACATTTTCCATATATAAAATTTAATTACTGGGGGGTTGTCATATAATCAGAGTCATCTTCTATTTGAGCAAATATGGTAATAATCAGAATTCCAAACAGTAACTGCAAAAGTAATTCCAAAAGTAGCATGACTTCAATTGGAAGAATCCAAAGTTAATTATGGAGTTTTTTTTTCCACACAAGAGCAAAGTCATTAACTGTGAATGGGATAAATTTTCATATTACAATAACTTAAAAAAACAAAACAATACTAGATATTCCCAACTAGTCATCTGTCTGCCTTCTTGTAACTGGTAACACAGACCTAGAAACTGGTAAATTTTTTCATAAAGATCCTTAAATTCTGACCCAATATTTTGCTATATTTTTTAGTAGGGAAGAGGTTCTTCGTTTTTTGTATTGTTTTTCTTTTCTTTTCCTTTTTCCTTAGCACTTTAAATCTGTTTTAACATTTCTTTTCTGTGATTTGAAAGTTTTACTCTCACAACCATAGGAGAAAGCTTACTTTCTTCCCATTTGTATTAGTAATGTTTACACCAGTTCATGAAATCTCACAAGAAATTGAAAACGTCAGACTTTCAGGGAGACTGTTTAAACAGATCTACACAACTCTAATATATTATGGGAAAGTCAAGCCTTCTGTCATCCCTTCTCTGTTTCCTTTTCTCCTCCCCTCCTCTCATATAATGCATTTGTCAAGGTTCTGCTAGGTGATAGAAAGGATTTTCTCCTTTCACATTGTGTGTCAGTTTAGTAACCTTCACAAATGTAATCCCAATTGTTTGAATGCACAGTCAGTTTAGAGAATCACGTTTCCCCTCACTGCCCCCTCCGTTCAGAAAGCTGAAGCGAAAAATGATCACACTCAAATTCACAAAGTACTTTTTTGTTGGATTGAAATTGTTGACCTTTTTGCTTTGTGAGCATGACATTCAAAGGATATAAAAACACCCCCTTTCAAAGAACAAAGATGTCTTTATAAATTCAGTGGTGTGAGTTGCACACTATTTTTTTTTTATTTCTTGGTTGATTGACAGTTCTGTTTTTTCAGTGTGTCAAAAGAAAGCAGGATAATCAGTTTCCTTTGACTGTTTAGCTGGGAAAATATTTTTGAAATAATTGCTGTCTCAGTAGCATTGGGGGAAACAATGCACATGGTTCCCCAAAATGCAGTAGCCAGTTTATTTTTAAAAAATGGTTCAAATGATATCTTTTGTTGAATGGTGACTGACATGACTAATCAGGTGTTTTGGAGAGTGTTAGTTTTTATTTCAATTGGAAATTCTGCCATTTTGCCACTCTTGCCATCAGTGACACCCTTTGGATCAGCTGTTTTTAAGGGAGAAATTGTTAAACTTTTAAGAAGTTGTCTCTTTGTACTGACTCCTCCAATTTCCATATTGTCCCAAATCCTCCTTTTGGGAGTCAGGAGGGAAGGATTAGCGAGTCAATTCCAATCCAACAGCTCCAGTAGCATTTAGAATATGTAATAAGGTTTCTTCTTACTTTACCATATCCCCAACATTTGATCTCTCTCTCTCTCCACCCATACTGCTAAAATAATGTAATTGCTTTACTACTGCAGTTTCCTAACCCCCTCAAAGCCTGCAGTCTCTTCTCCCTCAAGTCTTTGGGGAAAAACTGCCATTTGAATTATCTTTGATGTTGATCACTCATGATCCATTTCTACAAAACCTCTCTAAGCCTTAGCGGAGGGTGACAGAAGTTTTCTGCTGGCATAGCCGCACTTCCCACAATGACATAAACTAAACTAGGAGAAACCTTCTGTCAGCATAGCTGCAGCCATTCCAGGGGTTTTGCCCATGTTATCACAATGGTAGTGATATTTTTACATTTCTAAATGGAATAGCTAGGGCAATTAAAACACTGTACATCAGCAAGGCCTTGGGCTATCACCCTCCCACATTTTTCCACACCCTCCCTCCATTGGCTTTTCTGCTTCCATAGCATCAAACACTATTTGTTTTTGTCCTGACTTAGAAAAGCCTCCTCCTTCCCTACCTCTCAATGGCAAAGTTGACTGGCAGCTTCCCTGTGCCAACAATGCCACTTTTTGCTCATCTGATTCTTTGCTCATGATTTACTACATGCTTCTACATAATTTGGCAGAATGGGGATTCTGGCCTGCTGGCTTCCCAGCATTTCTTCAGAATGGGCTTAATAATTACACAGAATGTCAGGTCTCCTTGACTCCAGTCAGTTTAGCTTGTATCAGTTGTGTTAGTGATTGATTTCCTGGCACTGGTGATCCATAGCCTGCTTTCTTAGATACATCATTGGCTTCCATATTGCCTGTATCTGTCTTAACCTGGTTTACTGCAATGCAAACCTCAGACTACCTAGAAACAACAGACTTGTGGTCTTCTGGGCAACATTTCTCATGGGAAGAATGCTAATACGCATGCTCAATGATATGCACTGCCTACCAGTTTATAGCTGTATTAATTCCTGAAAGATGTTAACCTGTAAAATTGACTTTTATGCTTGGAGACAGGTTCTCTTGTACTATTATTAGATTCCCACCCAAGTTGTATAGTGTAGATTTTCCCCACAACTAAGGCCAGTGGTAACGTGTAGCGGGTACACATGCACCCCCTGAGAGCGCTGGTGCCCCCCTTGGCCAGCTGTGCTGTCTGCTTAGGCGATGGGCAGGGGGAGCAGCTGGGAACACCAGTGTGCCCCCTGCAAGAACCGGCCAATTGCAGCAGCCGCTCCCAGAAGCAGCTGCAGCGATGAGCTGCAGTGATAGGCGGTCAGGGGATCGGCAGCAGAGGGACATCTCTCCCCCCGGGCAGTGAGATCAGCCGCGGGGGACCCCCCCCACGGTCAGCAGGACCAGTCGCAAGGTGGGCACAGTTACTGATGACTAAGGCTCAATGTTTATAAGAGCAGAGCTCTACATTTTATTTTTAAAAGGAACAAAATAGAACTAAAAAAAATCCTTATGGTTATGGTAAGTGTGTCAATTTAACAACTGGGAAACTTAGTTCCACTTTGAAATAAAGCTGAAAAAACTGTATTCTGAGATAACTTTCAGAAGTGTGTCATGGGCTTTTGGTTACCTTATTATTTTGCAGCGTGTTCATATCTATTTATCATTGCTTGCTTATATTTTGCAGTCAGAAAGGCCAAACTGGAGAAATAATCACTAAAAGAACAGTGACTGAAACACCTCTTTGCCTTCTACCATTCCTATTACTTTTTATTTTCTGACTATGCCACAACTCCATAAATATTATGTACATGTTTAACCACATGAGTAATGACACTGAAGTTAATGGGACTGCTTGTCTGCTTCATAGTTTGAGGCTATTCATTTTTTTAGATTTAAGAGTATGTACAAGTAGCAAGATTGGGCCTATACTGAGAAACATAGAGGAAGTAATTGTAATTTTTAAAGGCTATTTTGGGTGTCATTCTTTTTAATAAGTATTTAATCAAGTAGTTTCTTGTAAGTGTGTCAAGGTTATTAGATGTTTTGGGGAGAATATTAGCCTTTATATCCCATGCAGTTTTTAAAACCATCCGAAGTTGTAGTCTTTATACGTTGTGTCAGAAGTCTACAAATTACAAATGCAGTGCTGTAAACGTGATTTGCCATTATAAATTTTAGTCCTTCTGAAGACTTTTGGGTTAACATGATTCCATTCTTTATTAAATGCGTACAAAATGTAGTAGAACAGTATTGAACCTTATAGCTAATTCCTCTATGCCACCTAGTGGTTAAAGTTAGAATTTAGAGTAAAAATGAGACATTGCTTAAAAGTGATTCTGGGCTCGTCTACAGAAGATGCTGACTGTGCAGTAGCACATCGCAGCACGGACAGTGCTAATATATTACTACACAGTATTATTAGGCTACTGCACAAGAGCGTCAACTAAAAGACATTTGCCAGTGCTGCTAGCCACTGACTCTGGATATTGTGCATTTATTTAGTACTCGCTAATACAAGTACTAAATAAATGCACAGTAATGGCTGCACAGTAGCATCTCATGTAGACACGCCCTCTGTTGTTGTTTTTGCTTTTTTTTTAATTAGTAGAATGGTTATTATATACGGTAATAAATAATATATCTTGTTGTTTTTTTTTATAGTATTGGTGTTCTTTGTGCATATGCTGCGAACCAACACTTAACAGATCAAGTCCGGGGAGCAAAGCACCTGATGTACAGTAATTTTAAAGACCTGAGAATTTTCCTTAATGACACTCCAGGGGTAAAGAGATACTTATTTTAGATACAGACTGCTTATGTAAAATTTTATAATAAAAATTAACTTTTTCATTGTAGTTAGTGATGCATACTGGAACATATTAATTTAATTTATACCTTCTTGGGGACTGAGTTGCCTGGATTATAATGCAGAATGTAACACAAGATAAAGAAATGCGCGTACATAAATAATTATCCACCAGTTATTCTGTTGCCTTTTTCTGTTCATGAATGCCTTTTTCTGTTCATGGTACTGTGCATTGCTTAAAATGGGCATTAACCTGTGCCTGGGTAAAACTTTTAATACCAATATCCCATAGAAACCCCTTTTTTTTTTTTTTCTTGTTCTGGTACACTAGAACAATTTAAAGTTTGCTTGTTCACAGAGAAACGTACTGAATAGAAAGTATACCATTCTTGATAGCTTGCAACTTCCTCTAAATTCTCTAGATATTTTTCTATATGACTGTCTTCAAGGAATGGTGAATTCCATTACATTTTATATAGTAACTTTCCCATTTGCTATTTTTTTTCTACTTGCAAAAAAATAACATAGTCAAATAACACTGGCTTTGGCTACCTGTAAGCAATAGCATATCAGTTTCCCTTTTCTATGTGATTGTTAAGGTGTTGACAGGCGCAGTTCAGGAAATAGTCTCAGGCCTAGCTGAAGTGATCCTCCTGTCCTGATCACAATATTCCCAGTCTCAGATTAGTGTACTGCTTTTCTGCTGACTGAGGCCTCTGTGGTAATAACATGAGATTTCTAGGGGATCAAGACATCTACAACATTGCAGCCTTGGCTAGACCATATATATATTTTAAGGGAAATCTATCCAACTCTTCCCTAATTCTCTCCACATCTGGACATATTGCACATTCTCTTTTGTTTGTAGTTCAGGCATGCAGAATATTGTGACAGAGTCCTATGGGATTGCTGTGGCAAAAAAAAGTGATGGTCTTGTAATGTATCATATAAAGAATGGTTTTCATGGGTGTGTGATCTGTATAGAGCTTGTCCAAGGCACCAAAGTGAACGTGATACTGCTGTGTGATCTAATTGTATCCAGAATACAGGTTTTTTCCCTGTGTGGAACCTTGCATCTTTTTAAGCAGAGCAGCCAGGTTGTCATTATAGGAAATACCAGTATATACCTATCTCCTGTTCTCTTAATCTATTTTGATAGATATAAAATAGTTAAAGATGATAACCACTACTAAAAATACTGTTTAATAGAATGCAAAGTACTATTAGAAATTGAATGTCTATGGAATTTCAGAAACTTTTCAAATTCTGTTTATGAAGTATGCTTTCAAATTTTTACCTAGGATTATTAGGTGTTCTTTTCTCCCAGAATAGACTCTATGTATGCATTTAGATTATTTATATTAATATATTGGTTTGGTTTATAAGGCACCTCCTCATCACATGCTCATCAGCCACTGACAGAAGCTAGACATTCTTTAGATTAACAGGAAAATACTGTTGTTTGTCTACAATGACCTAGAATCCAGCTGACTTTGTTGTTAGAGCTCTGATGTTTTAGCTGATGTCTGACTTAATATTTCCTGTCAACATTAAGTGCATAATATTAAAGGATTTGGTAGAAGAGGTCAAGTATTCAGAGTTCTTGTCGGAAAAGATTTGCATGTTGTTAGTATTACGCTATCAAAACCATGCTTCAGTTCTGTCGATATTGTGTCTGTCTTCTGAGAGTCTCATCATTATATAGACTCAATCCTTTTCTTAAATTATCTAGTATTTTAGTATTTTTTGCAAGTTTTTATAAAATCTACTTTTGTCTTAGGATTTTTGTTTAGGAATTAATTAGCCTGTTTAGCCCTGTTAAATTTGCTTAAATAGGTTTCTTCTCCAGATTAAAACCTAGAATATCACTGATAGCTAAGGGACAAAAAATAATTGATCAAGCACAGAGTTTTAAGCCCTGAGTTTGTTGACTTCAGCTATTAAATCATGTCTACTTTTACCTGTCTTATATTTGATTTTATGCTGAATACAACCCAAATAGGATTTTTTAAAGATATTTTGAGCTACTAATTATCACAATAAAAATTTAAATCCAGTCTTGTGAAATGTAAGACACTTAGCATTTCTTCATCTTAAATTGAACAGGCTTCACAATGCATTATATTTAACTAAACATAGGAAAAAACAATATTGGCTTTTTCTTTAAAATTGCTTAGTTGGGATGCTCACTGGAGGGCCTTTAGTCCAAAGTGTTGGCACTTGATTTATGATCTAGATACCTTGTTCCGGGTGGACCCAAACCCTCAGACTGACCATGACCTCTCCATTCAATAATAGGCAAGTTTTATTGATACACAGTGATGGCAGATAAAAATAATGCAAACAATTCTATATCTACCAGTCCTTGAACTGTTAGAGGGGAGGTATGTCTGACCGGTATGCAAGCTTGACCCTGAGGTTCATTATTGACTGTCAGATGTCAGCAGCCTGGAGGTCGGAGGCAGAGGCCCACCCCCTACTTCCTAGTGGGGTGGGTAAGACGTGCTGGTGGTGTGCACTCTGTCTATGGTGGCCTCAAGTTCCCCTCTTGGGGATCCTTTGCTGCTCTGAAATCCCTCCTTTTGTATTTTCTCCCGTCTGATGACTCTTCATCTCTGGGCATGGTTGATTGGTCTTCCTGTGGTCATCATACTAGCCACATTGTGGCCTATCAGCGTATATCTTTGTTTTGCAAACCCATCACATGCACCCATCTTAATTTAGTTATTTAGCAGTCCTCCTAGTTTGGTCTGTTCCCCAAAGCTGGAAATCCCAACACCTCTGCAGTTTGGCGCTGTGACTTAATGCCACCTAATCTCATGTTATGGCACAGGGTGGTACATGTCTTCAGTTTTCCAGCCTGTGTGTCTGCTGGCTTCAGACACAGTGGGCCTTGAACGAAACGTTGTCACAAACAGGCTTTTAGAATTCAAATAACCTTGACATCCCCCTAGCTATTCTAATGCAGTAGCTACTTCACCTACAAGCCGATTCCCAAAAGCAAGCCTCTAAATACCATTTTCTAGCTATCACAAAGCAGCTGATATTTACTGAAATGCTTTCTGTTGAAACTGCTCTCTGCAATGGTGCAGAGCTCAACTTTTTACTGAACAAACCTGTTTGGTCATAAGGGACACAGTCTGTGCTAGAATTAGGACAGCTGCTTCTTTCTAGCTGCAAGCTGTAGAGGGACCTGCAGGATGCCTAGTTGGGTAAGGGTCCAACTGACAGAAGCAAGAAATAGTGAAGCAATTTTCAGGCTTTCTGCATATCTCACAGTTAAGGAGGGCCTTTATGTATTAGATGACCAGAGGAGTAGAACCAGCATGAGATGGGCATATAGGCATTCATTGCCATAGAATCAGTGGTTGCTACTGTTTCCCATGAAGCAGTGGTTGCTACTATTAAATATCATTGGGTTTAAATTTGTTCCCTAGGAGATGTTCCAATTAAGTACATTTTCTAATTTAAGCTTCTCTTAAGTAAGTGCAATAGTGCTGAGCAAGAATCTAAATTATTTCGTTTATTTGGAAAGTACTGAAGAGAGAGTTCCAGTGTTGGGTAGTTTTGCAGTTAAATATTTGTATTGTTTGAGTGTAGTGATTTCTGTGTCTCTATTAATCATCTTTTTGGCTTTTTTTTAATTCTTAGCAAATTGACTACTTGGTGAGCCAATACAACACTACCAAGGAGAAAGTACTCTCAGACCTTAACAGTAAGCAATTCTATTCAAACTTTTATTAGCTGAATAGGAAGTTTGGTGAGAAGCTCATAAATAGCTTATAATGCAGAATAATAAATTGGTTTAAATTACAGTCACAGTCAAATTTATTACATACCATACTAAATACAAAAATAAGATTTTCTTCATGTAAAATATCACTGGTTTAGAAGTGGGGATGGCAACCTTTTGCCACTCTGGGCCAGAATGACCCATCATGGATCACATGTGGGTGGGAGCTAGGAACTGGCCACCACTATCACTTGTCTCTGTGGCAGCATGGGAAGAGTGCTCACAACCAAAGCCCCACATCTGAAGGCCGGATCCAGTGATTCCATGGTCCAGATTCAGTCCGCCTGTTTTAGACTCCTGGTTTAGAACAGTGTGTATTCGTTTTATTTTTTAAGAAAAGTAAACTACATGAATACATTGTATTTATGTTAAGAAAAAGGCAAGTAATGTTTGCCTTTTAAAACTGAGTAGTAATGAATAGACGGTCCTGTCTTAGGAAACAATTTCTTTCAATTTTTAAAGTACAGAACTGAGTGTAAAACCGCATGGTCCTGGGTCTGTGCCACAGGGTTGCTATTTGAGCTTACTGAAGTACTGTATCTTAAAGAAGCCTTACTGAGGACTCAGGAACGAGCCATCCCAGTGTGCAGGAAGACTAGTAATTCTTCAGTGAGCTAAAACACAAAAATGAAGCTTATGAGAAATGGAAATTTGGACAATGACTAGGGAGGAGTATAAATATATTGCTTGGGCATACAGGGATAAAATCAGGGAGGCTAAAGAACAACTGGAGTTGGAGCTAGCAAGGCATGTGAAGGATAACAAGGTTTCTACAAGGACATCAGCAACAAGAGGAAGGTCAGGGAAAGTGTGGATCCCTTACTGAATGGGGGAGGCAACACTAGGTTGCTGAAGTACTCGATGCCTTTTTTTTTACCTCAGTCTTCACAGATGAGGTCAGCTCCCTGACTGCTGCACTTGGCAGCCCACTTTGGGGAGGAGGTGAGCAGCTAATAGTGCTAAAAGAACAGGTTAGGGACTACTTAGAAAAGCTGGATGTGTCTCAGATGATTGGAAGAGGCCAAATGTAATTCCCATCTTTAAGATAGGGAAGAAAAAGGATCCAAGGAACTATGGACCAGTCAGTCTCACCTCAGTCTCTGGAAAAATAATGGAGCAGGTCCTCAAGAAATCCATATCTAAGCACTTGGAGGAGAAGGTGATTAGAAACAGTCCAACCTGACCAATCTGATTGCCTTCTGTGATGAGATGACTGACTCTGTGGATGCAGTGGACATGATATACCTTGACTTTAGCAAAGCTTTTGATACTGTCTCCCACAACGTTCTTGCAAGCAAACCAAGGATGTATGGGTTAGATGAACAGAGTGGAAGGTAAGTGGAAAACTGGCAAGATTGTCCTGCCCAAAGGGTAGTAATCAATGGCTTGATGTCTAGTTGGCAGCCGGTATCGAGTGGAGTGCCCCAGGGGTCGGTCCTGGGGCCAGTTTTGTTCGATATTTTCATCAACTTCGAAGATGGGATGGAGTTCCCCCTCAGAAAGTTTGCAGATGGCACCAGGGTGGGGGGACTAGTAGATATGCTGGAGGGTGGGACAGATTCAGAGAGACCTAGACAAATTGGAGAATTGGTCCAAAAGAAATCTCATGATGTTCAATAAGGACAAATGCAACTTCCTGCACTTAGGATGGACCAGTCCCATGCACTGGTACAGGCTGGGGCCTCATTGGCTAAGCAACAGCTCTGCAGAAAAGGACCTGGGCGTTACAGTGGACAGTAGACTAAATATGAGCCAACAGATTGTGCTCTTGTTGCAAAGAAGTCCAGGGGCATAGTGGGCTGCATTAGTAGGAGCACTGTCAGCAGATAAAAGGCAGCGATTCTTCCCCTCTATTCAGTAGTGGTGAGGCCACACCTGGAGTACTGTGTCCAGTTTTGGGTCTCCACTACACAAAGGATGTGCACAAATTGGAGAGAGTCCAGCACAGGATGTCAAAAATGGTTAGGGGGCTGGGGCAGGCTGAGGTAAACAGGCTTATTTAGTTTGGAGACGAGAAGACTGAGAGGGGATTTAATAGCAGCCTTCACCTACCTGATGGGTGGCAGATGAAGAATAAGGAGCAGTGATCTCAGGTTGCAAGTTGCAAGGGAAGTTTAGGTTAAATATTAGAAAAACTTTCTCACTAGGAGGGCAATAAAGCACTGGTACAGGCTACCCTGAGAGATTGTGGAATCTCCACCCTTGAAGGCTTTTAAAACCCAGCTAGACAAAGCCTTGGCTGAGATGATCTAGTTGGGGACAGTCCTGCTTTGAGCAGTGGGTTGGACTAGATGACCTCCTGATTCTATGAAGTCAGTTGTTCTCCATCCTTGATTTCTTGCCACTGTAATATTGCCCACCACACATGAATGTTGAGATATAAGCTTATGTCCTAATGTTTGTAAAACTCCTTTATGTGTTTCTTCCTCTGACCAGAGAGCATTGTTGAGGGGAGGTCATTATGCAACTAGCACTTAAAGAACATAGGTCATGAAACTTGAAAAGCAATTACTGCTTTTTCCCCTCAGGCACAGTTATAGCTTTAGTGATATTTCTGAAGCTTTTAATTAAGAAGCTAAACAAAACTTAGAAACTTTGGCAAGGGTTCTTATTCCATTTTTAAAGTAACAATTGAAAGGAAGCTAGCTACATATAGACCTAATCTAGGCTGGCATAAAGGGTGTATTGCTATATGATAGGTCAGAAATGCTAACAAGTTTAAGGGGATGTCTACACTACTGTAATGTAGAAATACCCAAGCCAATTTGAAGAGAGCAGGCTGGGGTATAGACCAGTCTAATTGTGGCATCTTGGAGCTCAGAGATTTATCATGTGCTAAATTAGGCATTAATTTGGCCAATTAAGCATGTGTTAAAGGCAGCATGCCTTCTCTAAAATAGAAGTTTAATATATGTTAGTGCATATGCCAAACAAATGTTAATATCACTTTGTTTAAATCAGTCTAAATGGGCATCAAATGCTCTTGTCTCAGGGGGAGAGGATCATTGGCAAGCTTGTAGGGAGATTGCCCTCTGCATTTCTAAAACTAGTTTGTGGCTTCCAGGTTCTCTGAATGGCCAAAAAAGAATATATCTACCTTATCTACCTTCTCTGTCTGCTTAAGACCTTGGTCATTATTTTTGAAGCTGTCAATAGGTTGGCTATCTTAGAAACCACATCTCCATCCATCTGCAAACTGAGAATTTTGCTTTTCTGGGGAAAAGTTGCAAAGCCAGAATGAAGTATGTGACAAAAGGGGACCAGTGTTTGAGTCATGGAATCATCCAAATTTTCTGGAAGCTGAATCCAGGGGGCCTGACTGTCTTTAGGAAATACTGAAAAGCTTTCCCCTTCAATAAATTCATAGCCAACATTGACAATGTTAACAGTACTGGACACTTTCCTGCCATAATTGCCCTTCCCGTGACATTCTCAAAACCAAAAGCCCTGCCCAAAGAACTTTCTGTAACCTGAAAACAGTGAAGAGCCAGAGACTTACAAAGACTACTGCTTTTTTTGCTATCGCCAATCTTTCAGCTATTCAGGAAAGTAAAAGGTATCAGTGATTTTCAGTTTCGGAGAATCCATTTCCTGGTTTCTCAAACTACTAAAAGTAGGTGACAGTGGAAGGATTTGTTTCACAAAATCCATCTACAAATGCTGGCCTTTTTTATGTGGCCCTGTGGGACAAAATTCACGTGCCACGAACATTTAAGTGTTCATTTCTGCTTTAGCTAGACATGGCTCTTTGGATAAATCTGGTATCTTTTATTAGACCAATTCAAATGGTTGGAAAAACTTCTTCTTAGCAAGCTTTTAGGCACAAACACCCTTCTCCAGGCTGAGGTTGTGTCTGAAAGCTTGCTGAGAAGAATTTTTCCAACTATTTGAGTTGGTCTAATAAAAGACAGTGGATTTTATACAACATGGCTACAACCTACACCCCTGAAACATTTCTGCTTTATTGATGAATGTGTTGCTTCAGTCCACTCACTTTTTGAAACCAAGAATTAATAAATAGTAGTAATCTGTAGAGATGGGTGGTTGTATTAAACTGGCATGCAGTGGGTTTCTTTATTTTTCTTTATTTTTCTTTTCTTTTTTTTTTTTTTCCAGATGTTGGGCCATTGCTTGGCTTTAGAGTCCAGGAGCAATTGGGGAAAGAAGTCCGCCCTGCACTAGATGCAGCTCTAGCAATGGCAGGAGGTAAATGTACATAATACATAATGCTTTTTATTTATGTATTTATTATTTATATTTTCTTACAAAGAGAGACATCTTCCCCCTGTTTCACAACACAAGAGTGTTCATTTGTATGCACTGATAATGATCAAGTGAAATGAGACCTTTATGCATGGATTTTGATAGGGATAAAGGCATAGCTCCTTTACTAATTCTTCTACTGCTGCTACTACAACAAAATGTTATTCCACGGACAGGAGCTCATTTGTCATTCTGCAAGCTTCTTCCTTTAGTGTATGTATCTCTCTGTCTTGCTGTCTCCATCTTGCTTTTTGCAAATTTTGTCAGGATAAGGGATGGTAGATCTTTTGGTAATTACAAGTGTTTGAATACTGTGTTTTGGCTGTTTAAGTTTCCCATCCTCACCACTTCCTGCAGCACCAGTGACTTGAGGTTGTAGCAATAATAAGTTTGCAGAGGCATGATACAGTAGTACTCTCAGTAAATCTGTGGTTGCGTTATACCAACAGGTTGGTGGTTCATTTTGCGCATGTTCAGTTAGCCTTTGGAGTGAATTTCCTATTTTGTAGTATAGCATGTCTATTTCCAGACAAATGGTTCTTTTATATAAAATGAATGACAGCAAACATTTTAATTTTTTTTGGTGAACTGTGATTTAAGTAATATATCTGATTCTCAGGTAGGATAGACTCTGCTATTCATTAAATCATCTGAGGGCAGCTTGTTGCGTTTTAGTGTATACATGGGCCAGCACCATCAAGTTAATATTACTGTGAAGGTGCCAGCAACTAGAATTTCTTGACTGTGTGTGTGAACTTGGTAACACACAGCATTCCCTCTAAGGTTGTGCCATGCGTGGCCATGTGGTTGCTCCTGGCATGAGCGTGCCTGCATGGCCACGCACGCCACACAGCTTAGAGGGAATGCACTTGGTTCTTTGGCTTGCCCATCATAATGATGATTTCCTTAGTCCTTGTTTTATGCAAAAAAAATAGCTTCTTTAAATCATCTTGATAATGGGCAAGCCAAAGAAGCTATTTCAGGAATCTGAAGTGGCTATTCAGAAAAGTAAAAATTATCAATGATCTTCAGATACTTTTATTTCTTTTACTCTGCCCATGCATGTGAAATTGTTTGCATACATCACTAGAATTCTTTCTCATCACCCATCATCATTCACCTTTCTTGCTTTATTTCTCTATTGGCTTGAAGTGAAAGTGGAAAGGGCTATCAAAGGTAAAAGACTTGACAAAAATCGTGTGTAATGTGAAGTGTGGTTCATTATTTGTATACTTTCTCGTGCGTTTCTAGTTGTATGTGTTTGCTGTCTTTTACTCTCCTGATCGATGCTTCTATGTTTTACACGACTGGGGTGAAATCTAAAGGCAGAAATACCTTGAAACTCGCATTAGGGTCTGGCTGTTTCACTTGAAATGTGCAACTTGGTAACTTGTGATCAAATTAATGAGAGATACAGATAATAGTGTTTTGAAAAATGATAGAGCCTGGATTTAACTGCTAATGAACTAACACACTTGTGCTGGTACATGAAAATGAAACAGATGTCTCATATAGTTCTACATGGAAACATAATTGAGGGAAGGCAACCAAGGAAGGAGTATAAAAAGGGGTACATTTGGAAAGTGGGTGAAATTTTAGTAATAGTAACTGGACTGTGTTTGGTTTATTGTAGCAAAATATGTAATTTATTTTCCATGCTAGAATTGTTTTTTCAACTAAGTGTGTACAACTGGTTGAATAATTAGATTGGCTTTTAAGCAAAAACTGTTGTTTTTTTTTCAACTTGATATCGTAGCAATCAGAGAAACAAAGGAGGCATTGGAAAATGTGAGCGTGTCTGTGGAGGTTTTGCAGGAAGGCACTGAAAGACTCCATGCTAACCTGACAGATGTAAAAGCACACCTGAGCAATACACTTAATGATTCTGCCTGTTCTGCACCTCAAGTTGCTTCAACTTGCAACATGATCAGAAATTCATTACATCAGCTGAATATCAATGCCAACTATAGTGGGGTAAGTGAATATTTTTTCAGTCTTTCACAGGGCAGTTGCATTGGATTAGCTCAGCAGTTCTTCTGTGTGATTTAATGGCTCGGTCTGTGGAGTCACTTGTATAATAAAATAATCTATTCTGCTTCTATGTTTCTATGCAATTTCAATGACTATTTTCGTTTTGAATGCAGAAGAAAGTAAGATCCACGTCAAACAGCTAGGTTAAAGTACCGCTTTGGGCAGCATTATAATCTTCCAAAAACTTGCTGAGGATAAGCTTTGCTTTTAGCCAACAAGGATTTTAAGGAGTTAACTAACAATATTGTGCTATGCATGTTCTTTTCAGTTTGTTTTTACATCCCCTTTGAAATATTTAGTAAGGTACTATCTATTTGATGTGCCGATTTAATTCAAAAGTGCTTTCTATTTTCTAGTTGCCAAGTGTGAATTTGCAGCTTGCCAAAGTCAATGATGTCCTTAAAATAGACCTCTCTAGTTTGGTTCAAAAGGTATGTTTCTTGAAAGGATCATAAATTTTATTCCTAGTTAAAAAAAAAAAAAAAAAAAAAGTGGGGGGGAAGGAGGGTGCTGCTTCCATATAATATTTGTGCTTTGTTTACTTGGGTGGAAGTTTTCTTCCCCTCATCTCTGGTCTCATAGTAGGTTTCTCTTCTGATCATCCCAGTATTGTTCACAGCTCCATAAGATTAAATATTTAATAATTAAACAATGCTTTACATCTGCAGAGAGTATGACTCCAAAATTAGCATGGTGGTCTAAGAGAGCAAGAGACACAAACCTTAATCTGCCAGCATTCTGTATGTTTTCAGATTATATAAAAAATGCAGTTTTTTCTTCTGAATTATATTCCTTTTTACCATCATGAAATATTTAATTAAATAAATCTCATGTGCATATCTGGGATGAAATCTGCTGTATTGGTAATAGTTAAGTGACATTTAAGAGGGGTGTTCAACGTCCAGCCCACAAGCCAGATGGAGCTATCGCATCTGGCTCATGGAGCTCCCCACAGGTCAGGCAATTTGGCAGCGGGGGAGCAGTAGCCATTAATATGGCCACCCACTCCCTACCAATTCCCATGCAGCTGACTGGGGCCAGGAGGGTGGGGCTGAAAACCCTTCCCCTGCACGGCTGGGCCACACCCTCCCACTTCTGGACCAGGGTCAGGCCATGCCCCCTTCCCTCCCCACAGGGTGGGTTGAAGCCTGGTAATGCCTTCTGCTGGGCCAGGTTGGGGCCCAACCATGCCCCCCCCCCCCAACCCCTGTGGAGCAGAGTCATGTCCCCCCTGTGGGGCTGGGTTGGGACCTGGCCACACCTTCTTTTACCACCTCCCCCACCTCCTACAGGACCAGGCCATGTCCCCTTCCTTCTTCATGGGGCTGAGTCACGCTCCTTTCCCCTGGGGCTGCTTTGTGGCTGGCCTGCCCCCTGCCGCCCCCGCCCCCAACGCATCCAGATGGTGCCTGCTGTACCTGGATCTGGCCTGTGCACGTACCAGGCACTGCCAGTCTGGCTCACCAAGCTAAAAAGTTGACCACTAACCCATAAAATACCATTGTTTTCACCTGAAAATAAATGGCTTAGTCTGAGCCAAAAGGAGCTTAGCTTCAAAAGTTACATATTCTCATTAGGAGTGCATTGAGGTAGAAGGGCACTCTATAAAATCCATGGAATTTTTAATTTTTTTTTTGTCTCCAAAACTTTTCTGAACTTGACATTTTTGAGTTTGGTTAGGATAGAGTTGCACTGAGGAGGGGATACTCTACTGGTGTTCAGAACACTTGCATGTTGTTAGGTTTCTAAACTTGAGACCCGTGTTGGATAGAAAGAACTCCTGAGTCATAGTTGTCTAACTATTAAAGAAATATGTCTTTAAAAAAAATTGTCTGTGTACATATATATTTATTTACAGAAGTGAAGGTCTAATCAAGGAGAGTAAGCCACCTAGACCCTTGTTAATTTTATTTTACTCTTGTAAACTGTGACATTCAAATTTGCATGCCATACCAGGTAAGCTATGATATGTATGGTATTAGTCCTTTTTTAAATTTGGCTTTGAGAATATTTAACTCTCTGTTTTTATTTTAGGGTTATACAGCATTTAATGATACACCAGATTTAGTGATGAACCAGACCAGGAATATCTTATCAGGTGAGGCTGATGGGAATTAACTTTTTATTGTTTAAACAATGTTTTCTATCTCATATTACTACTTCGTAGTACAATCTTGCCATTCTTGGGGGCTTTTCTTGTATTCTTGTTATTGGGTATGGTCTTATCTCTGACAACAGTATAAAACTAGAACAGTGGTGCTCAACCTTTTTGACCCATGGGCCAGATGAGTGGTGCAGAACTGTCTGTGGGCCAGATCCAGCCGGGACTCAGCACTGCCCACTACATGCACAGGACTGGATCCTGGGGACCCAGCATCACTCCGTCCCTATCCCCCTCCCATATGCTGGGATAGGGCCCTGGTGCTGTCCTTGCCCAGCCCTGCATGCCAGGATTGGGTGCCAGAACCAGTGACCAGAGCCCAGTATTCTCCATGGGTCTGGAGAATTCATCTCAGGGGAACAGAGCCACAACTCCCCACTGCCAAAGTTATGGGCCTGTGGGGAGCTCTGCAGGCCAGATGACATGGTACCATGGGCCAGAGGTTGAGCACCCCTGAAACAGAAAGTTGTTGGTGTTTTTAGTCTAAAAAACACAATCTCGGGCAGTTCCATTATTCCACACAAAATCTTAATAAATCAGTATGTGTCCTATCAATGGCTCATAATTAAGTCTAAGAATGCGGTGTAGGGTACTGCGTGTATTTTTTGGTATATGCACATCTTAAGCTTAGATCGACCCAACCCTAGGTAGGTTGATCTAAATGCCAAACAGTACATATGTTCAGCAAGTTTAAATTGGGCAAAGTTGCACTACAAAGATCAGGTTAACCCTTACCCAATCTTACTGAACATCTGTAAACATTAGGAACACAGCCCCAGGTCTGATTAAAGCACAGCCACTCAATCTAGCCTTGGAGCTGTGCTTTTCCTACCTCCCATCCTGACTGGGTTCTTTTTAGCTCTCCACCCCAACTCCCACCCTGACTTATAGACAGCCTCCCACCAGCCCTCCCGCCTGTCCCACCTGTCCTTCACCCCTCCTCCCTTCCCCCCCACTTACTTAGATCACATTCTTGGCGTGGCTCCTTGCACTGGCAAATGTGTGCTCCAGTTGTAACCTGATCTGCAATCATGTGGCTTAAAGTAAGGTTCTGGGAACATCTGCCGTGCCCTGTGTGTACACATGCTTGACTCTCTCTACTGAGACTAGTCTTGGAATCTGGGAGTTTGTGGTCTCTTGATAGCCCTATCTTTATTTTGTTGTAATGCTGACAGTGATTCTTATGTGAACATAGACAGTTATCTTTTTACCAACTCATTTTTATGCTAATGTATGTTATACTATCAAATCTCATCGGGGCGGGGGGGAAACCTCTTCTAACAATACTTTAATACTAGTTCATCTTATACTGAAGTACCCCAAAAGCCATCTTCTAACAATACTTTAACTAATACAATGTCATTTTACACTGAAGTACCCCAAAATCCAACCATTACAAATGGTTAAATCAACTAACAGATTAGTAATCATTAAAGCGTACAGCATAGTGAATATAGTGTGTGAGTATGTATGCTAATATGTGTTAATTTTTATTCTTGCTTTTTGGACCTGTTCTACCAATATAAGCAGCTATTCCTTGTAAGTCTGGCAAAACAACTATGTATACGAACACATCGTATTGTGTGAATTAGCCTAAAATGAGTCAAAGTTTTCTAAAACTGTAAACTTCATGTTTTTCATTGAAGAATTTAAATGCAAAATTACTTGCGTACTGTAGCTGCTGATGTTCATAAAAACCAAAAGGCTTTCATCATTTACCAACCTACTCTGTCTTACAGTTGGTTGAGTAACAGGTACAAACCAAATTAAAAATGAGGGTGAAAAATGCCTCCCCTCCCAGTTTTTTGAGCAGTTGAGTTCTTAATATTGTTAGAGAGTACCGTGTAACATCTAAGAGCAGACAACTAAGCAACTTGGTATCTGAATTTACCAGTCTCAAATTGTAAAATGGTCTGACTAGTATGATGAGAAGAGACAAAACCAAAAGATTGATGTATGTATCTGAGTGAAAGTATCCTGATTAAATAAGATATTGAAGAAAATCTTGAAGAATAATATGAATGAAGAAAAATTATACCCTTTATAAATATGTAGTACAATAAGGGTATGGAATATTTCAGAATCTCTGAATAGTTAAATACAGCTGTTAAAACTACACCCTCAAAATAGCAGGCTCATCCAAAAATTACAAAAAATTAGATCCTGCTACAGAATGTTACTAATTAATTGGAAAGATATTTATTTAAAGTATGTTTTCAAAAATATTACATTTAAGTATTATATATTCTTCCTAAGTAAGGAGTGAACACACAGACTATTTAATTTCTTTCCCAAGATATGTTGTATGCTCCAAAAGATAGTTTAAAAGACAACTTTTAAACTTCTACTCCTTGTTCATAAATCAAGTACTCAATTCCCTTCCTCAGTAATACTATTTACTGTATTATGGAAAATACAAGATTTAAGCTAGAGGGATAAAAAGCTAGATGGATAAAATACATGTTATAATGAAAGAACAGAAAGAGAAAACTCTGGCTTGACTTCAACATCCTTCATCATTAAGCTAAATTACAGTGTGTGTGCCTTAATGTCATTGTCTTACATTGAAAGCTAAATAGTCCTTGTGGCTTGCCTGTTTCTGTTTCATGCTTTTTTTCCATGGCTTTCTTATTTTATATACAATGTGGCTGAATAAATTTGTGTGTGTGGAATATAATGTTTCTTTTATGGATTTCTAAGGGTAATATCCCTGTGCTTACTTTTTCAGATATCCAAAATGTATTGGAATCTGTTGGCTCAAATATCACTAGCTTCACTAAATCACTTCCTGTTGAGAAAATTATAGCTGATTTCACAATGTATCTTTCTCAGAGTGAGGCATATGTTCAAGATTATTTCCCAGTAGTGGAACAGTATGATTTCTATAGGTAGGTATGAAGTATTTAGATAATGAGGTGGGAGGATATACTATTCTGAATATTTTGAAATATGTATTTTGACCAAGACATTAAACCATAATCACTGAGCAGTTGTGAATCCTAGAACCTATAGCTTAGATGTTGTTAATTTTTATTTAGTCCAGTGGTAGAGGAAAATGTAAAATATTTGTGTTTAAATGTGGTACAAATATAGAGGAAGGGACAGTACCTACTTGAACGAGTTTATAGTCTTTTCAGGCTAATCAGATATAGTCTGGTGGAAAGGGATGTAACAAAAGTGGAGTCATGGTTTCTAAGTATTGTGATAATTCCACAATTTTCTTTTTGGTCAGTTGTGGACTTTTTATTTTTTTTGGTAATACAAAAAATCCCCCATGCGCCAGGAACAGCCCGGCGCCACCCCAGCCCACACCGGCATCCCACCCTGCCCCACACAGATCCAGGGGCACCCCCCTCCTCCATGTTCTCCTGGGGTGTGTGCAGCAGTGAGAGCTGCACCCCCTGGGCGAGCCGTGGCTCCATCCTGTACCTGCCCCATCCCCACTTGCTCCCTCACCACAGGGGACATTGATCTGCCCCCCACATCCCTTCCCTTCCCTTCCCTTCCCCCTCTCCTTCCACCACAACAGACTTACCAGCAGCACACAACACTTCATGCTGCTGGACTGTGCTCCTTGCCGCCTACATGTGCTACAGCTGCACACATGCACAAGCATTTATCAGCCAAATTATCGGCCACATCAGGTGGATTTCTGATACAGTCAATTTTCTTTATATTGGTTCTAATCCTTTATTGGACCAATATATCAGTGCACCTCTAAAATGTATTGTTCTCCAGGACATGGTATCACCCATAGCTTCATGGATACATTTTATTTTCAGAATTCTAGAAAGATATCAGCATATTAAGTTTTTGATCTTCTCATTTTAGAGTGTCAACTTCTACCTTAGTACAGGCACCCTAGCTTCCTGCAGCTGTGGGGACAGCCTGATCTCTCTCCCTCACCTGCCAAACAGGCAGCTGGGGCCTGTTCCCTGCTGTGTACATAGTGCAGGCAGGTCCCTTCTCACTGTGCTACCTGTCCCCTAAGCATGGAGTAGGAAGCAGAAGCCAGAGAGGAGTGGGGGGAACTCAGGGACCTCAGCCCCTGTAGCAGCAGGAGCAATAGGGGGGAACTGTGGCCAAGGGGCTCAGGCTTCATGTCAAGTCTTTGCAGACTGCATGTAGAGCGGATGGCCAGCCCTGCATTTATCCTTTGCAGTATTCCACTTGATTTTCTTCTTGTGTATTACCTATGAGGCACATCTACATGAGACATTTACTGTGTATCTGCCTAATTAGTTCTGCCGTAAAGTCTCAATGTCTACACATGAGACCCTGTTAAGCTGCAGGAAACTAACTCTGCTGCACGTTGGTACTTATTAATACAAGTACTATCCTACGGCAGAGTTTTTTAATGCATAGCAATGCATGTGTAGATGCTGACAGGGCTGGCTGGGACACAAGGTTGCTTCAGTGTGGGGCTGTCTGTTGGCTAGCCATGCACTGGAGCACCCTTGTGCCCCAGCCAGCTGCTTCGCAGCACACTGAGCCAGGCCCTCTACCAGCTGGGGCAGCTTCAACCCAGCTCAACATGCTGCGGTCATGTAAACATGGTGCCCAGGAGCAGTAAATTACAGCGCCAGTATGCGCCAGAATTTATTGTACCATGCTAATAGCATGTGTAGACACACCCACTATGGAGTAACAGTAACAAAAGGGAAGAGGAGAGAGAATTAGGTAAAAGGAGAAAACAAAAGAAAGCAAGTGAAGGGAGAAAATAATTGGGGTTAAGGGAAGGACAGAGAGGGACCTGGATCATTTTTTGAAAGTGTGGTAAATTCTACATGTTTAAGCTGTTGTTTGATTTCTGTTATGAGTAAGAATGAAACAACAGTTCCTACAAAGAAGGTTCTCTATCCCTTTGATTATATCCCTTTAATTATATATCTTTGTAACAGCAGCAGTCCATTGAGGAGTGCCAACACGGGTACTTACAACATGGGGCATTTGTACCCAGCGCTTTTAAAAGCACCTGGTGCTGCAGTGCATGCAGTTGTATAAGTGGTGAAATGCATGTCAGCTCTGAGAAAATGGTGGTAGTGCGCTTTTGAACTAAAACACATTGGAGGTGTATTCGTTCAAACGTGCACCACCTCCTTTTTCTGCACGCTGCCGCAGATTTCGCTGCTTATACAACCACATGCAACACAGCTCAGCGCGCATCAGCTCACGTGTGGAGTAGACTCAGTTTATCGAGTGTGATCCAACCTGCTGGATCTCCAGCACATTGTGAATTTAAAAGGTATATGTATGAATGCCCATAGGTTATAACTACAGGAATTTCAAAAGAAAATTGTGAGAAGTAAGGGTGATATCTGTTATTGGCCCCGCTGCATGCTTGAGATTAGACCTCGAAAAGCTTTCTAATGCAGTACGCTTATCCTCAGGTCACCTTCTTGCCTCTCACATATGTCCTGGGCCATCATGGCTACACCAGAACTCCAATATTACTTAAAAGAAAATTATGAAACCTGGTGTTAAGACAAGAAGCAATCCCTACAGCAAGAACAATGGAAGTTTTATAACAAAGTTGGAATCACATTTACATATTTTTCAGTTGCCTTTTGCATATTGCTGTTAATAACTTACTAAGATTCTGCCTCTTTTGGACTATTAGTCATCAGTGCATAATATTTTTCTCCTTTCTATTTGATATTTCTTCTCTAGTCTGTAACATTTATTTTGGAGCGTTGTGTGTTTTACATTTTAATCCCTTAATTTTAATCCCTTAATTTGATTCATTAGGTGGCTGGTTTGTCTAATTCTCTGCTGCATGGTGATCCTTATCCTGGTCTTTTATTATCTGGGGTTACTATGTGGCACCTGTGGTTACGACAGGCATGCTTCTCCAACAACCAGAGGCTGTGTTTCAAATACTGGAGGGAATTTTCTCATGGCGTGAGTATATTTTACTTTTAACAAACAAGTGAAATATACAAATATCTCATGGAGTATGAGCGCAGTATTATAGGAAGTATAATTTGAAAAGGCATGGTTTTATTATCTATAAAGAAATAAATACATTGGAATACTGTGAACAAAAAAATGTTAAACTGAAAATATCTGTTAAATGTTTGGAAATTATCTTGGTGAAAGCAAGTTCAAGCCCTGGTGTGCTCTTAAAACTGAATCAAGTTAGAGTTGTTATTCAGTAACTTCTTTCTACGAGATCACAAGAGAAGATAAATTATGTTAATTTACTGAACTAATGAAAATACTACAGCTAACAAATATCCACTTAAAACCAAATTAGAAACTGTAAAATTGTGAATTATGTTGAGCTAATTAGAGTGCAGAGAGGTTTTATATAAAATATAGTTAAATATGATTTGAACCCTGAAGGAAGGATTACAATAGCTGCATCAGAAGACTAGAGGCATCTGATTCATTTCTGTCTTTAGGTTGTGTGTGGTGCATGAAGTTTTTGGAGTCGAGGATGATCCTTAGAAATATCCGTGTCTGGCTTAATCCATCCTTTTTTTGCTGAGGAGTACAGAGCATGATTCAGTCTGAATTCTGTCCAGACTGCTCTGGAGAACATTGGCAGTCTGAATTTAAAAAAAAGAATAGTTTTAATTTGACCTGGGCAATATGTTCCACTGACAACCTGGGCGAGAGGCCAAGCTTGGGTCTCTCAGACATTGTTCCCAGTAAACCTAGGTATTTGCACTGCCCTTCAAATGACCATAATGGCTGATCTTGCATAGACAAACATTCAGTTCCAGTGCTAAGAATTTCTGGGAGGTTCATAGTGGTAGGAAAATAGATTGAGATGGGAGTATAGGTGTTCCAGCACCTTGACTGGAGGGATACTCAGACTCCTCAAAGGCAAGGTCCAGTTTTAATAGCTGTGGCAGCGCTGTTGGGAGGCCCCGTCCTACCAGCCAGAACACTGGGCAGGGGACTGCTTCACTGGCCAGAAGAACTGCGGCTGCTGGTAGAACAGCTGGAACACAGCTCCTCTGTCCAGCTGATCAGTGGCATTGGGTAAGGGGCTGCATCACGGAGTGCCCTGATAGGTCATCACTCCTTGAAAGAGCTAACAGTTTGTGGCAGAATCGCAATCTCTTTTCCACTGTAAACTACTTGAATGCCTGTATGCTTGCTTTTTGTGTTGAGAAAAGGTTGCATTTCCTGATGCACATGTAATGCTGGTCCATGGTATTTTCTACACTTGAGCTCAAAACTCTTGGGAGAAGTGACATCTGGAAGGTGTATGCTTATAATGTACTATGTCACCAATTAGTCATGTGACAACAGTTTTTGGGGGGGCAAAAATGAAAGAACAAATTTATTCATCTGATAGTCATCTAATGGTTTTGATAATTGCTACACTTAATTTTTTTGGCTTATCTTCTTCATGCACATACTTTTAAAAACTCACTAGACTCCTTTCTTTTTCAGTGGCGTTGGATTCAGTTTCATTTTCTCCTGGGTGCTGATGATTGTAGTTGTAGTCACTTTTGTTACAGGCGGAAATGTAGAAAAACTCGTTTGTGAACCATTTGAAGACAAGACTTTATTCAAGGTGAAGTCAGACACATCCAACATACTAAAACAAATAACAAAAAACACCCTGCAAGTGTTGGGTAGATAAATGTAACTTTTAATAGCTTTAAAAGGGGAGACGCATCATATGAGACAGTATGGGATCTGATACTTATTCACCTATTTTTTTAAATTTAGAATACAGCAGTGCACTATGAATACTTTCTGCTTGTTGACTTTTGGGGAGAAATGTCTTTCTAACACAGTAGCTTCTGGTAACACGTGGAGTTCAGATTTGCAGTTCCCACATCAGAGACATTGCTGACTGTTCGTTCCACCTTCTTAGCAGCAGCTCATAAAGTCTGTATGAGCCTGTGTGTGTTTATGGGGGTGATTGTGTGCCCATGCACATGTATTGAAAACTTGTTTAAAAACTAATGCACGCTGGAACTGAAAAATACAGCACTAAAAATTCCTGGGAGAGTAGGAAAAACATTCAGACTATGAGGTTGGTCAAGGATTGGAACAAACTACCTAGAGAAACTGTGGACTCTCTATCCCTAGAAATTTTCAAGAGCAGATTAAACAGATGCTTGTCTGGGATGGTTTAGTCAGGAATGATCCTGCCTTCAGCAGGACTAGATGACCTTGTGATGTCCCTTCCAGACCTACTTTCCTATGATCCGATGATAATAGTAACTACATTTTGGGTTCTAGGTCTTCGATACTCCCTACTTACTGAATCAACATTGGAAAAACTATCTTTCCGGCATCTTGCTAAAGAATCCAGATATTAACTTGACCTTTGAAAAAGTTTACAGGTATAAAACCTCTCTGCCATGATTTATAGTATTTTTGTATGCATTGTTTTCTGTGGTCCCTGTTGTCTTCCACATTTCAGATTTCCAACACTAAAAAAATCCTGTAAGCCATATAAGATCATTTTCCAATTTGATATTGAATCACTAACAAAAGTGAATGTCTTACAAGCAGACCAGTTATTAGAGGCACTCTTCAATCTAATGTTGTGGAACAACACCAGCTGCCTTTATTAAAAGCTACTAATTTTGTCTCTTCTCTCCTTCCTAAATTCTGAAACTCCAAAACATAAGGCTAGAACTTGTTAAAAAACAAGACTGGCTTAATCGGTCTACTTTGTTAATCATTTAAAAATGATGGTCCATGGTATTTTCTACACTTGATCAGTGTATCAGTAAACCTGATTTTCAAACTTACTTATGTTTAATCTATTTCCATAGTGATTGCAAAGAAAACAAAGGAATTTATACCTCACTTCATCTAGAAAGTCTCTTCAATATAAATGAATTTCTAAATATTAGCATGGTAAGTGTTTCAGACTTCCATCTGTGAGAGAGAACTTTTGTTGGAGTGGGAGGGCATTTTGCAATTGTCATCGTACTTCTTCACTTGGTCTTGAACAGGACTTTTGAGTTCTTTTAGGGTTTTCTAGTCATGAGTTAGGAGAAATTATTTGTGGAGGGTGGCATTTAAAATTCTTCAGCAATTTGTTTAGCTTTGGTCAAGATGAATTAAATGGCATTTGGGGAAATTAGCGGTTTGAATTTCTTTTACAATAGATCCAGCTGCAATCAGTGTCCTGCTATTCTGAGCATTGTACCTATATAAAAAAGAATGCAATCCAAAAAAGAAAAGACAGACAAAAGCTGAGCAGGGAGACCAATGTGAATTAACCTGCCCCTGGGTATCACAGCAACCTAGTGGCAGAGTTTGGAACAGAATTTGAGTCTCCTCACTCTCGCCCTGGTCATGTTTCTGTCAGCACCACTCAAGGCACAGACAGCAGTGCAGCTCCCCACCGTACTTGCAGTCTCTGCCGGAGCTGCAGCCAGGCAGCAGAGGGGAGGGGCCAGACCAGCTCTCTGGAACAGAGAGCTCCACCCAGCCAGAGAGCATGCCGGGATGCTGGGGGACTCTGATTTAACTTAAGCCAGGAAGGTGTCTGGGACAGACATTGCATAAACCAGTTTAACCCAAATCAGTTAAGTCTGATAACTACATTCAACCAGGTTCATCTCAAACCGGTTTCAGCCATTTTCAAATTGGGCTATGTGCACTGAATATCTGTTCTGTTCCAGGTTTAAACCAATTTCTTATCATTTAAACTAGTTTATATGTAATGTCTGTCCCTAGCCACTATGTCCAAATTCAGATGGGTTTACATCTTTGTAACCAAGAGTAGTATCTGATCATGATCACTGACTTCTTGTGTAGTGCCTTAAGTGATGAGTCCTAAGTCCAAAAGAGTAGCTGTTTTCATATGGAGGGAGTGTCTTATAATAAGAGGAATGTAAACTCAGTGAGAACTTATTGCATCTGCTTTTTTCCCTCCCCGTTAGTATACAGAAGAAGTATCACTTAAAATCGAACATATTAATATTAATCTCAGTGGCATCATTCTACTGGATGCACCTGGGAGGCAGAACCTTCTGAACTTTAGCTCTTCTGGAGTTGATGGAATCAACTTTGCAGCATATTTAACAGAGGTAAGATTTATGATGACCTGAGACTTGGAAACAGGTGTACCTTGGGAACAAAATACCATGCTGCATATTTGTGTTAATAGACACAGAGAGTAAAGACTATTTACATATTTATTGTTTTGGGGCACTTTTTCTAAGTTATACAAGCAACATTTTAAATCCCTTTACTACCACATTTATAATTACTTTAAAATTGTTGTACAACTACTGCATAAATACTGAAGTATGGCTTCAACTTAAGATGTTTTGAGTTCAAGATTGGGAAACACTCTTATTCAACTGCTTTTTTGTTCGTCTCGTCAGATCAATAAAAGCATTACCAAAGTGGATCTTTTGTCATTTGCTAATGACTTGGAAGCAAGAGCAGACCAGTTGGTGAGTTTTAATTAATGTAAAAACACAGTAATAATAATAATAATAATAATAATAAAGCTAGTTCTCTTTTTTGTGACATTCTAGACAGAGATACAAAAACATCTATACATTTTGTGATTCATTGTTTAAACAACATTCCTTTACATCCCCTTGCCCCACAGAATCAACCTTACCTAGACATATGCTTCATGGGCTGAATCTAGACTGCAGGGGTCTTATCTAGTACAAAAGAATAGTGGCATAGAGCTACACCATGCTGCCTGTTAGGCTGTGCGAAGCTTCGGTAGGTGATTTGCTTCGGAGGCGATTTGGCCTGATCTGGGAACTGAATCTCCAAATCCGAATTGAATTGGGAGACCAAGTGAATCAATTTGAAGAATCCGAATCAATTCGGAAAAGATTCTGAAAAGATTTGGCCAATTCGGAGATTCGCCCATAGAATAAACAGGCAGCTGAGAGCTGTCTCAATCTGGTAAGTCTATTGGGGGTGACAGCTGCCATTTGGGTGCTGGGGTGGGGGAATCCCCATTATCTGTAGGGGGACTCTGCCACAAGTGCCCAGAGGCCCTGATCCCTGCTGCTGCAGCTGGTGAGTGCGGGGCTTTTTTCAGTTGCTGGGATGCTGGGGCTGGGCAAGGCAGCCATTGGGGATGGGGCAGAGGCGGGGCAGATTGGGGAGCAAGGGCTGTACAGGCGGGGCTCTACCATGTGGCTCTAGAGCCCACACAGCTGCTGCTACTGCCAACGAGTGCAGTTATGGTTTTGGGGTTTTTTTTTAAAGTGCTGGGAGGCTGGGGGATGAGGGCACTTGTCTATGTTCTGCTGCTGCAAGGACAAGAAGCCTCTTGTTTTCTTATAGTGGTTGCTGCTTTTTCTTTAAGAAATTGGTAAGTCCTGTCAATTCAACAGAGTTTCATGTATACCATGTATATTATACCATCTTAGTTGAATGTGAAAACTGACCTAAGTCGTGGTGCAGGGATTGGTATCAGGATTTAAACTCATTCTTGGGTTAGTGTGTGGTACTTGTTTGTAGTTAGTAAATACTGTGTTAGTGCTCAAAAGCCACAACCGGTGTTAGGGTCCAATTATAGCAACTCTTTATAAACTCAAGGCACCCCTTAATAGAGACAA
>NW_005842406.1:245844-246740 GCF_000455745.1 Alligator sinensis | reverse complement strand
ATTCCTGGGAAAATGCTTGCTCCTTGGTTTTTGCTATTTTTAACTACAAAAAAATACTAGAGCAAGTCTTTTGTTGAAAGGAACTCAGGTAAGTAGACTACAACAGGTCAGAATGCTTTTAACACTGTGGATTCCTATTTGAAAATTCTGGATTCATCTTACGAATCTTGTTTTCACACTGAACAGTGCCATCTATGATCTCAAGATATCTGAGGGTGCCACAGCACCTGTTAGGAATCACTGTATTAAGGTGTACAAATGTATAAAAGCAGAGATTCTGCTTGCCTTACTGTGTAAAGATGCAAACAGCCAAAGGGCAGGGATGTGGATACAGATACCCACATCCCTCGGGACTCGGAGCGGGGGGGGCAGCAAAGGCACCAGTCGCAGGGCTCAAGTGCCTATATACTAATGCTAGGAGCATGGGGAACAAGCAGGATGAACTAGTGCTCCTGCTTGCACTAAACACCTATGACTTAGTGGGGCTAACGGAAACCTGGTGGGATTCATCCCACGACTGGGCAGTACATATTGAGGGCTATAGATTGTACAGAAAGGACAGGGTGGGGAAGAAAGGGGGAGGGGTTGCGCTCTATGTCAGTGAGCAATATACGTCAACCCTCATCAAGACGGAATCCAAGGATGAGGAGGTAGAAGGATTGTGGGTTAGGCTACATTGGGGGCAAGGAGAAAGGGATTTGGTGGTAGGGGTCTGCTACAGACCCCCACATCAAGGGGAAGAAAGAGATTCGGGGCTCCTGAGGCAACTCTCGGAGACCATAAAAGCTAAAGAGGCGGTAGTCATGGGGGACCTAAACTACCCGGACATCTGCTGGGAGTCACAGACAGCAAAGTCCCACCGCTCACGCAGGTTTCTAACCTGTGTACAGGACCTC
>NW_005842406.1:245057-245806 GCF_000455745.1 Alligator sinensis | reverse complement strand
GGACCTCCACCTGACACAGGGGGTACACGGTCCCACTAGGGGGAATGCCATACTGGATCTGGTATTGGCAACGGGGGATGACATGGTAGGGGACCTCCAGATCGGTAGCCATCTGGGGGTCAGTGATCACCTAATAATAGAATTCAACATCAGACGTCGAGTGGGTAAGGTAACTAGTAGGGTGAAAGTGCTAGACTTTAGGAAAGCTGATCTCAATGAACTCAGGCAAATAGTCAAGGACGCACTGCAGAATAGGAGTTTTGAAGTGATGGGAGCCCAAGAAGGGTGGCTGTGCCTTAAGGAAACGATCCTTCGGGCACAAAGCAAGACGATCCCCAAGCAAGGCAATAGGGGGAAAGGGGCCAGGAGGCTTCCCTGGCTGACCACAGAAATCCAGGGCAGCCTAAGGGTCAAAAGGGGAGCACATAAATAGTGGAAACAGGGAGAGATCACCAAAGACGAATATCCCTCCTCTGCTCGTGCTTGTAGGGAGGCAGTTAGACGGGCCAAAGCTACCATGGAGCTGAGGATGGCATCCCAAGTAAAGGACAACAAGAAATTGTTTTTTAGATATATAGGGAGTAAAAGGAAGGCCCAGGGAGGAATAGGACCCCTGCTAAATGGGCAGAAACAATTGGTGACAGACAGAGGGGACAAGGCTGAACTCCTCAACGAGTTCTTTGCCTCAGTGTGCCTAAGCAAAGGGCACGACAAGTCTCTCACTGGGGTTGTAGAGAAGCAGCAGCAAG
>NW_005842406.1:231896-243778 GCF_000455745.1 Alligator sinensis | reverse complement strand
GGTCTTCAAGAGGAGGTTAGATAACCATCTAGCTGGGGTCATCTAGACCCAGCACTCTTTCCTGCTTATGCAGTGGGTCGGACTCGATGATCTATTGAGGTCCCTTCCGACCCTAACATCTATGAATCTATATGTAAAAGCAAATCTGGTGAAGAATTAGCACCATTTTGTTAGGCATTTGAATGAAATTAAATAATTTCATATTTTCATCCATCCTGGATAGCAAGAGAATTGGTCAGGACAGCAGATTCTTTTGCTCTGGTCTTAAGCATGCCTCCATATGGGAGGTAGGGGACTCCCATAGTGTGAAGCCTGCTCCTGTAGAGCTCTTTTCTAGTTACTAAGAGGCAGGGAAAGTGGTGTGGGACCATGTTCTGCCTCCCGAAAGAGGTCACAAGGTTCTTCCCCTTCTTTTTGGGAGAAGCAAGAATTCCCCTTTCTTTCAGAGCACGACAAAGATAGTGCTAGGTACCTGAGGGGAAAGCCAGCACAGCTACGCTTTGTCACATGTACAGTTCTCTGGCTGGTGGTGATGGTTGTGCTCCTGTCATGGGCTTCGTCTTGCACTTAGCATCTTATTGACATGCATAGTCCTCCTGCATCACACCTCTTGATTTAGGCCACCTGCAGGCTTTGTTATGTCCTGGTGCTTTAGTTACATTGGTTCCCATTTTCAAGTGTGTTTTGGCTATCATAAGGCTAGAAGCTTTTTTTAAATGGGAACTGTGATTCTGCTGTCTTCAGGTTGACTTAAGGAGCTGGGGCTTTAAGCACAGATCTGTAGAGTCCTATGGTTTCTCTCATATCTGTTAAGATTTGTTTAGTATTATAGAGATAGAGTAGTGGTGCCCAGCTCATCTGGCCCCATCGCCCAATCCAGCACCCAGGGGCAGTCTTCAGGATGAGTGGTGGCAGCATTAATTCTCATGGCTCTGGGAGTTGTTACAATTAACACTGCCACCACTCCCCTGCTGCCAAATTTCCTGATGCATGGGGAGCCTGGTGGGCTGGATGATGTGGCGTCACTGGCCGGATCCAGCCTGCCAGCCCTAACTTGGTCACTCCTGAAGTAAAGGAAAAGAGTGGTTAGAGTTTCAAGAGATGATGGGAATGACTTTGAAGTGGGCTTGGGTTTACATGGCTGATTTACATGAAATCACAAACCTATATAAACAGGACTAAAATACCGACTAGGCTTCTCGAAAAAGTGCAATTCCTCATTGTATTCTCACATTTTTCTTGCCTTGCCTAGGTGAGATTATTCTTTTTTACAACTTGTTGAAATGTGTGTTCCCTTAACCCTTCCTATAAAAAAGTTAGGCGATGAATGGCAGGCCCCAGGGAATGTTCTGTGGGACTATGCATTGTCTCTTCTGCTTGTAAAAATCCCTCAAGCAGAAGGCTGTTTCATTAAAGCTATAGTAGGGCATAGAAGATCTGTGCGAAGAGTCAAGGAATTGCATTGCAGCAGCATGACTGAAGTGATATTGCCCTGTCCACCTCTCCATTGCACTCCTGAATGCTGCATTCTTCAAACAGTGGTTTCCCTAGAACTGCCCCTGAGAGAGGCATCTTAAGCATAGCTTCTGTATGAAAGAAAATATTTTATGTTACTGTATTTCTATTTATATATTTATGTTTAGTGGGGGAAAAAACCTTTAAACTGAGAAAAGATAAGGTCGAAAATCTCTAGGTAAGGAACGAAAAATTACAATAGGTAAAAACATTACTTGTCAATGTGGAAGTTTGGGCTATATTTAGTACTCCCTTGTGCTGTTGCTCAGTGTGTAGCAGACAACTTTTGAGACAGCATGCTGTTAGAATGTCAGGAAGCTAAATTGCTTTGAAATTGTCACTGGCTTCCAAAAATGTAACGTTTTATGATCTTTCTGTCTCGATAAGAGCTCTGGAGGAATATAAATGCAGTAGATTAAAAAAACCAAACTAAACTAAACTCAACTGAACAAAACAAAATACCGCTTTTTGAATGAGTTGATTTTGAATTTGCAGTTTGTTAATTTGTTGATGGTGTCAAAAATACTAAGTTGTTAGCTCTGAGAGCCATGTTTCAAATAAAGCTGGTTCCAAACCAAAGGGGACAATCTCTGTCCAATCTCTGGACAGTCTTTTCTGTTTTTGTCTTTCTGTCTCTTCCTCCTCCCCTGCCCCCAGTGGTTGAAGTAGAGATTCTCTTCATGCCTAAGGATTTTCCAGTATGTCCAGCATCCAAGAGGTAGAACTATCTCCTAAAGGGTAGGTAAGTTTCAGCAAAACTGTATGGCCAAAAATAGATGTTTCCAAATGAAGCAGATCAGCTGTGCTGCCATGTGTAACACATGTTGCTCCTTGTCTCACCCTTCATGGTGCTGGACAAGGAGCGATATGATCTCTGGAGGCAGTTTTGGCTATGCAAGGAAAGCTCCACTTTCCCCACTCATCCAGACCTATCCCCTGTGATCACAGGAGCAAGTCTGGCTGAGTGGGGAACACCTACTTCACTTGTGGAGAGGCACCCTGAGATTCCCTGGGTGGGGATCTCCTGCCTCCAGAGCACCTGCCCAGGGTGTCTGAAGGGTGTGAGCAGCTCAGGCTGCCCATACTCTCTCACCACAGAGCTAATAGATGTCCATTGCAATAAAGTGGGAGTCTATTACTACCTTTTGTCATGCCACTGATTTTCCTTTGTTGTGGAATGACAAAGGTCATCAACAGCAGCACAAATTAGACATCCGGTGAGGTCTGTCTCCACTCTGTAACACTAATGGATAGGTTTCTGGCAATCTCAGGAGTGCTGCAGAGGAGCATGCACCAAACCCCTCAGATGTATGCAACATGGCTGAATTACCATGGTCTTGAGCACAAGCCTGGAGCTGCTAAGGGACGCTTAGGGTCACACTAAGATGGCAACACTATCTGCTTTCTGGGTTTGGTATGCACTGAGTGGGTGACTGGAACTTGCAGGTCCAGGGGGGAGAACTTCGGGGGGTTCAGTGTGGGCAGACTTTACTGTGAATAATGCCTGTAAATAGTTCTCCAAGTAGGACATCTAAATACCCTTTTCAACTTGGGGGCAGATGGCAGTCTAGGTCTGACAGCAAGCCACAGAGACTGCTCTTATGTTGGTTCCCCATGATATAATCTTTCATTGTATTGAGTGAGTGTTGTCCCTAGGTTAAGACTATAGTTTTTTAACTGCATTGTTGCAAGTGTGGCTGACTGGGCTTGAGGAGGAGGAGTGAAACATTGAGAGAAGAGGAGCTGTGGGGAGAGGAGAAGGTCCCAGGGCTGATAAAAATAGAATGAGCCCAGTGTGGACAGAGTAAAATCCAAGAGAGGAAAGAGGGGACTGGAAAAGCACAAATAAAGACTGCGTGGAAGCAGAGCCTGTTGTGCTTTTGGGGACAATCAGCACTCTGATAACCCTCTTTTTTTAAAGAAGAAAATACCCTCCCTTCTTTCTACAAGCTAACCAGAAAAGGACCTCCCAGAGATGGGGTGTTTACAGATCACTGGGGAAGCCAGGGACTGAGAAGAGCCAGGGTCTCAAAGCCAGAGTCTTTTTCTTTGTGAAGCCATGCTAAGGCTGACCCTGCAGGGGGTCCTCTCAGGAGAGGGAGACCGAATAAGGTTGCTTCTGGGGAAAGTCCCGAGGAAGAGCCTTCCCCTTCCCTTCTGAAAGAGACATTGATTTTTCTTCTCTGCCCATTCCTCCATGAAAGTGGGAACGAGTGAGCAGAGTGTGTGTCCCCGGTCTTGGGAGTTGCCTTTAAAACTAAAACTTCAGCAATGGAAGCAGTGTCTACTGGAACAAAGCTGGCTTTCCTTGTCTACATTTGGCTGCCAAATACGGGCACTGAATGTTTTCAGTGGTGAGTCTTCTCAACCTTTTTAAACTTAAGGCACTTCTCAGGAAATGCCACCTCTTAGTTTCAACTATTTTTTGACTACAGAAAAATAATAGAGATTCTTCTGTTGCAATGAACTCGGAGAGGTTATAACAGGTCATAATGTTTTTAACAATACCAATTCCTATTTGAGATTTCTGGGTTTATCCTGTGAATCGTGGTTGCACACCCAACAGTGGTAATATTGTGAGGCACCCTGCAGCACCCTTGAAAGGATCCCTCAGTGTCCTAAGCTACCATTTCACCCTGCTTGAGAATCACTGCTTTAGCAGTACATGAATTATTTCCCTGATTGCTTTTTTGGCAGAAACTCCAGGTCTACTCAGAAATATTAAGCTGCTGTCTCTTTTTCTAGACAAGTAAGGTACTGTGTATTGAAGGGAAAAAGGCATGGCTTGTCATCTCTGCATGGAAGGAGGATAAACAGAAAACCAAAGAAAGGTTAAAAAGAGAGAATTTAGACTTGTTCATCTTTCAAGGAAGAAGGAGGCAAGATTTAGTTGTTATCTTCCTCCTCCTCTAAGTCAGAGGTTTGTAATTTGGATAGGAGAGGCTGACTTGCTGGATGAACTAAGTGACCAATTATCTCAAATCATATTCACTGTTAGACAAAATCCACACGTACCTATATCTGTGTCAAGTAATTTCCACCAACTGTTGTGTGAGCAGTTCATACATACTGCATCCTTATCTTGCAATAACATTTGTTTCCCTGAATCTTTACAGCTGTAGAGCACAGTAATGTTTTGAAATGTTTAGGAATACATCATGGCCTGCTGAGTGTGCATTGTTGCTATTCTCTAGGCCAGTGGTTCCCAAACTGTGGGTTGCAGTCCCAAATGGGGTCACAACATTAGCAGATGGGGCTGTAGGGGGCTGGGGTTGGGAGTGAGGGGTCATGCTGGGGAAATGGGGTCATAAATGAGGGTCATGCTGAAGAAAAGTTTGGGAAGCACTGCTCTAGGCATTCAGGAATATATTGCACTGTGTATTCTGGGTTTCCTACTAGAAAGAAATATAGTTATGAGGCTTGAGGGTCAAACTGAATAATTCCAATGATTCCTCTTGTTTCATCCCATCCATCTTGTTTTTGTGAGCTGGCACTATTTTTAGAGCACGTGCTGTTAGGCAACATGAAAGAAACTGGCTAATACTGCCATCCTCATGATGATAATTAAAATAAAAGAGGCTGTTCTAGGCATAATGTTATGCAGTGAGTTCAAGGCATGACCATAAAGACACACAAGGAGAAAGTGGTTGCTATCAAGTAAATCAGCTTCTTCCTTTTTTTTGTTTGTTTAATACTTGAGAGGCTTTACTGGATGGAGCACTGCTTTAGTGCTCTTCTATCAAGTTGACTTGTGCAAGAGGGCAGAGTTGCTGCTATGGGGTGACCAAAGACAGTGTCAGGAACTTCAATATGTCAACAGTCACTTTTCTAGGAATCACTGCAGAGTTTAACCTGGACCTGCAGCAAAGCAATACCTACATGAGAGTTCTCCTTAAGGTAGGATAGTTGAAGGGCCCCTGGCAGATCTGACCCCAACTCAGCAGTCACACTTCCATAGCAGGATGTATGATTATGAAAATCAGAAACAGATCCCAACTGCATAACTGCTGAAGCCCAGCCTGGGTGGCCAGGTGCAAAAGATCAGAAGCTTCTAGCAGGCAGAGCCAAGGGGCTTTCCCCATCAAAGAGTTTAAATCCCTATGCCCAGCTGGGTGCAGGGGTTTAAATTCCTCCACAGGGGAATTATGTGGAACATCATATGCAAAAATCACGCTCATGGCGAGAATATGTGATAGGAAAACAAGATGAATAATAGTACCTGTGCTGCTGCAATCTGGTCTTGTTTTGGAAGAGTTTTACCCTATAATGGCTCCCCAAAATGTAAGAAAGAAGTTTGTCAAAAAAGGTCAGGTCAGAAGGGCAGCATGTTTAAAGTGAGGGGAGAGAGGCTATGATAGATGATAAGATTTGGGAAGAAAACGTTGAGGCAAGACACAGGAAGATTCAGCAAGTGATTTCGTAGTTTCATAGTTTCTAGAGTCGGAAGGGACCTGAACAGAACATCAAGTCTGACCCCCTGCCCCGGGCAGGAACGAGTGCTGGGATCATAATCCCCCAGCCAAATGTCTATCTAGCCTCCCCTTGAAGACCCTCAAGGTAGGAGAGAGCACCACCTCCCTTGGGAGCCCATTCCAGAGCCTGGCAGCCCTAGCCATAAAGTAAAGGTAGTTGTGTGCTTTCATCAATTAAAGAAAGGCATTTGTACAGTCTGTTCTGAGTGGTGGGAAACAAATTAAAACCTTGAGAGTAGACTCAAAGTACATGTATGGTGGTTTCCTTATGGCACCCAGAACTAAGTTGCTTAATTATACTTCTGTATGAAGTTTTATTATTTATATTTATTATTTATTATTATGAAGTTTTATTAATATGTGAATAAATCATTCACTATTTTCTTGGAAGAGGTACCCTCTAGGTAGATTTGTCAGCTTGTGAGCCTCCAGGAGTGTCCTGTAACTATGAGATCTGAGGGTTTAATATTACCATGCTCCTATTTTTTGAACTGTCTACCCTCAACAGGGTTTACCTAGATGGTATCTACAAAGCAGAGTGATTCAGTGGGGGAGATGGTGGATCTCTCCCAAATATATGGCCTTATACTTCAAAGAAGCTACAGACCCTACAAAGTTCCTTGAAGAAGTTCCTGCCTTTTCCTGTTCTTTATAATCCAACTGGAATTTCTTTCTCTGACTGTGGCAGCAGATTGGACCAAACTGTATCCTCTTCAGTTGGTCATATGCCAGCAGTTATACTGAAGCATTGTGCTAGCTAGAATTAGGAGAGACCTATAAGTACTGGTCTCGCAACTGGACAATGAATTCAAGGACCTAAGCAAGGATTAAACTGATGCATGATGCATGACTTCTCAGTAATCAGGCATATGATACAAGTATCTGAACTTCTGAAGTTCTGGACTTGGAAATGATCAATGTTGGGGGACAGCCAGATCTAAAAGATAAGTAGGCTTGGCAGAATTTGGTGTTTTTTATTTTGGTTTTTTTTTTGGGGGGGGGGGGGGTGTTGGTTGATGGCTAAAATCAATGTTTATTTTTTAAGCATTTATTCTGATTTTTATCCATTTAAATTTTCAGGATTGCACAGAATTAGGAGTGTGGAGGGCAGACAGTTTTTTATTAATGACAGTATGCTGTTAAAATCTTTATAAAATCACATGTCAAAATATAAAAAGTAAATATCCTCAAATCAATAAAGCATACCTGCTTTAAATCATGGTGCCTTTGTTGTCATGGAGTAGGGCGCAGGGGCAGGGGCTGTGCTGGAGCTGCTGGTGGTGCTCGGTATGGAAGGAGACTTGTCAGAGGATTCCTGGCAGTCACTTGCCACTGAACTCTCCGAGCCCCACACTGCACCATGAGGCAGCGGCTGCCCAGCCCAAGACAGGAAGCGGCTCTCCACTCCCTGTAGCCCTTTAAGGGGCAAGTCCCACCTGGCAGGCACCAGTGGAGGGGCATCCCAGCCCCTTGATGGTTAGAGCCTCCCACCCCTCCAGGCAGCATGGGGCAGCAGCTGGGCCCCAGGGGCACCCCTGTGCACCTCGCCTTGAGAATGCAGAGGTTGGGCTGGGCTGGGCTCAGTGAGAGTTTGGTGCTTGAACCCCAGCTGGAACCTGGGCAAAGCCAGTAGCCAGTGGCACCAGTCTCCTGGCTGCCAAAAGCCCTGCCTCTTGGCAGCAGAACCCCATAGCAGTATCCACCCCCCGCTTTCCCAGCACAGCCCTCCCAGCAAGGCCCCCAGCTCCTGCAGGAGCTGCCCAAGATCCTGCCAGAGGAGCAGTGTGTGGATAGCAGTCTGCAACAGCGTGTGTGTGTGCGCGCGACACCCCCATCTTGAATTTCCTTACCCCTGTCATGGATTTTTCTTTATTCTTATATCCCCTTTCCCAACATTTTGATAATTATCAATGGAAATATTTTTCCATTGGTCTGGTTTGTGTGTATGAGGTAAAATCGACATTTAGCTATAAAAATCAAATCCTGCCAATCCTAAAGATGAGGTAACATCTGATTAGAATAACTGGAGCAACACAAGGTATACAGATTAAGAAATATGTTCTGCTCCTGTTTCTGTCTTATGCATAGATCTTTCAGTTTCATCTCTGAATGAAATTATGATCCCAGTGGAGGGCGCCGCTGGACCTCGACAGATATTGAATAAATAACTAGAGCGCTACTTTAAGAAGATCAGTTATTCTTCATGGGTGTCTCAATGATTAGAATAAAAGAATGGGCTTCTTTATTTTCTATACTGAGAAGAAAACGGCTTAGAGCACTATATGAAAATTGATTTTGTTGAATTTGTACAGATATTCTTAACATTCCTGTTACTAGACTTGCATATTTGTTTCAATTATTGAAGTTTCTACATCTTCAGTAGTCTTTTTCCCTGTTATGGGATTAGATTTACTGTATCCTGTTGCTCATAGTTTGTAAAGTATGTTGTCATTCATTGCAAACACACTTTTTCATTGCTTTACCATCTTATAAGTACAGACCAGCATACTGATTTTTATGTTTATGTATTTTTACAGCCCAGAGGAGCACTGGAAAATGCCTTAAAGGGACATGCAAACAGTATTCGAACAATTCATGATCAGCAAGTTATTCCACTAGAGCAAGCCATGGTAAATTTTCAAAACATGATGTTTTATGAACACACACACAGATTAGAAAAATATTAGCAAAGTCAAAGTGAAAGGATTTTTATTTTGTACAAATCTCACAACAGACTTAGCTTCACATATTATGTATTTTCAAAATAGACATTTTTGTGTATTTTATATTTAAATATAGGTTTTATATATTTTATGGTATTCAAAGTATGGAGAGGTAGTTAGCCCTTTTAGTCTCAAGTCAAGTAGAAGACAAGGTAGATTTTCACCTTACAGACCAATTAAATCATAATGCATAAGCATATGCATTATGAAAGCTTTTTCAAGCAGCTTGCTTCTACAGATGCTATGAAGGGACTGCAGGAAGCAGAGCTTCTAAACAGAAAGCCACAATTAGAATACAAAGGGTAGGAAAGTGGGAGGAAAAAGGATGGGGCACTACTGGTAGAGCGTGCTCAGGTTAAAGTATGTTTTTAACAAAGAAATTGCATTGCATGTGTTAGTATTGGTTAATATTAGTTAATAATATTTCTTAATAAAACTTACCTTTTCTTCTTTGGTTTTTATAGTTTCTCTATTTACACATAGTATTATATAGTGGGGAAAGGGAAGGAAGAGACTTCCAAAAACTCTAAGCGTGTATATTACTAGCTTTTCCTTTTACAGTTCATTCATCCTAAGTAATGGAAATGGTTGTAATTTTTGCACTTGAGACAGATTTACTTTCTTGAGTGTAGGAATAGCCTACTACTTCAGTGTTTGCTTTGGAAATTCTATGGGGCTACATTCTGAAGAAAGAATTTTTTTTGTAGAAACCTTTTAAAGATCCAGAAATGTTTGGCTTTTTTAACAGGATTTGCAATGCATTTTTTTTTAAAGTGTCAAACTCAAACTGTATCTCCACCAGATGTCAGCTTATATATATTTTGCTTAAGTTTTTCAGTTTATTCTGTTTTAGTGTCTTATATATCCAGTTCTATTAAGTGAACAGCACCTCTTGGAAGGTACAGGACAACTTTTTTTCCAGAATCGTTGGGAATTGAGAAAACTCCACTGTATTTCTGTCCCTGTCAGGTTCCTCTCATAGAAAAATAATAGGGATTCTTTTCCAAACTCTTGATTCTTTGCTGTATCTTTTCTAATTAACTCTTAATTATTCTCATTTTTTCTTTTCCTTTTTCCAAAACTGACTGTCAAGAAATATGTTAAAGCTAGGGTAAGTGCTTTTCTTTTCTGAAGCTCCACAATAATATTTCCCCCTCTGGTGTAACATACTGGGCGCACACAGTTAATTTTAACCATTTTACCTTCAACAAAACAGTATCAAACTCTTGTTACTAATTTTGGTTATATTTTAGATACACAATTTAAAAGCTACCATATGCTTTAGCTAAAGTATTGTTGAGTTTTGTTCTAAGACTGTCAGTTACAAATACTGACTTAATTTCATTAAAGGGTTGTCATCTGGTCTTAGTTGGTGCAGCTGTTTTGATTCCATTAATATTAAGGTCTATGAGAAATGGTATTCGATCTGGTTTTTTGTTGGTGGTTTCACTCTGTATGCTCAGACACGCAATATGAAAGCATTATGGTTCTTATTTGCGTTGATATGTTGAATCTTTTTTTTTTTCTCTCCTTTCTGTTTCCTGTAACTAGAGCACTTTAAATCGGAGCATTCGATTACTGCAGAAGACATCATCTGAACTTATGGTAGGTTTGTCTTTTAGTGATAAGAATGTAAACTATTTGAATTAGTCCTATCCTACGTGGGGCATTGACACTGCCTATAACTTTTGAACCCTTTTTTTCCTTACTAATTTTTGTCGGGAAAGAAGACTGGAGTTGGGGGCTAGATGTCTGGAGGTCTGGATTCTGTTCTATAGAGTTCTGCATGCTTTGGATTCCCCACATAAAGCACTTGATGTCCTGAGTACTATTGATCAAACGTAGTTATCATGGTCAAAAAGCAGCTATAAATCATGACATTTTTGGCATAGGTTTATAAACATGCTACTGAAAATTTAAATCTCATATGGTAAAAAAAGCATTGGTACAATCTTATATACTGTGATATGTATGTTACTCAGCAACTGGCTACCATTAATTGAAAAGAATTTGCCTTACGCGTCCTTATTTAAAAAACAAACAAACAAACAAAAACTTACACAAACATTTTAGCTCATTGAGACCCTTCAGAGAGTGTTCTCCAGGGCCCCTCTACGCATCACGTAAGGGCACAATGGGATCTAATGTGCAGTCTACGTAGTCATGCCTCCTGCCATGCTATGCACAGTGGCAGCTGCAGTCTGTCAGCCCTGGGGGTTTCATGCACCGCTGGGGCTGGGAGATCGGAACTGTGCCCAGGAGGCACGCTGCCAGGGCCCGGTATCTGCAGCTGCTGAGGCTGAGAGTCCCCTCAGTTGTGGGACTCCCACTCCAGCTGGATGTGGTGCACCCCTGCAGCTGGGAGTCCTGCCAGCTGACGCGGCTCCGAGCCTCAAGGGAGACTGTGCTACATGTGCAAATTAAAGCTTGATAGCAACCAGTTATAAAATTAGTACATGTTTTTATACTCTAACTTCATAGTTGGTTGGTGCTTTTTATGGCATAATAGCTACTTTGCACATGTGGCTAATCTAAAGGTAATTTTACAATTAACCAGTTAATTGTGTGATACCTGTAACATTTAGAGGGGGCCCCAGCATTCAGTTGGATATCTGTCCTATAGCATAGTGCATCTGTTTTGTGATTGTCCCCCTGAAAGTGCTCTCTATAGCCATGCCGTAACGCACATGCATGGCTGCAGAGCACTTTTAAAGTGGCCGATTGTGTGACAAAATGACCCTCATCAAATGAGGGATCAGATGAAGGCACTCCGCTTTGGAGTACCTTAGCTTAGGGAACTTGTGTTCCCTAGACTTAATCTGTTGTGTGATCTGGGCTGTCTGCAGGAAGGGAGCAGGGCTGAGGAGGAGGAGCAAGCTGCAGCTGGGGTTTGTCTGGCCTGAGTTGGGGGGCAGAGGAGTGGATTGGAGCCTCCTCACACCTCATGGTCCCATCCCACCCCCTCTTCCTCCAGCTCTGACTGGGCAAACCCCAGCTTGAAGCCTGCTCCCTCTCCCCCATCCCTCCTCTTTTCCTGCATACAGCCACAGAGCTAGGTGGAGTGGCAGGACTAGGGGTCAGAGGCTGCAGGCAGGCTTCTCCAGTTCAATTGGCTTCAAAGTGGAGCTTGATTTCACCCTTCCCCCACCTTTATGTAAAGTGCCATGAGTTA
>NW_005842406.1:203750-231865 GCF_000455745.1 Alligator sinensis | reverse complement strand
CTGGGGGGGGGGGGGGGGGGGGGGGTGCCTTTCTGTCTGTCAGCACCCTGTCTGACTTCCACAGCATCAGCTAAACTTCAGGAGGTTTGAACTGCACAAGGGCTTTCCCTATGGCCGCCCACATACTTCCTCCCTTAATAGAAGTTAATGCTTGCCTGCCATGAGAGCAGCTTTCTTCATGCTCCATCAGTCTTAAGGATCAGCTGCAGGGTAGTGATCACCATCAGCTTGTCTTGGTTCCTGCAGAAATAGTCCAGCTGCAGTGCAGCAGTCTAACTGCAGCCCAGCAGTACTCATGGTTATATGAGCCTGTTTAGCCCATATCTGCTCCAGTTCCTGCCAGAACTAATTTTTAGCCCTGTGAAATCATTTCAGAACTATTGTGCCCTGAACAGACACAAGCAGGTAAGAGGCCTTAATGTGTAAGGGGTTGGTAAGAATATGATTGTTGGGAAGAAGTGAAAACTGAGCAGGTTATTTGAATAGGTCTGTGTGAACATTATCATTTGTGTTTCATTAGGAAGTAATTTGGGATTTTTATTTTCAAAATGAAAAATGATCTTTTAAACATTTTCATATTCAGTTTGGAGAAGAGATACTTGAGGGGGGTACATTATACAGGTTTACAAAATACTAAACGGTGAAGAGAAATTAAATAGGGATTGATTATTTACTCTCTCTCATAATACAAGAACTAGGAGTCACAGAATGAACTGATTAGGTGGTAAATTTAAAATCATAGAATTGTAGAACTAGAAAGGACCAGTAGGATCATCAAGTCCTTTCCCCTGCTGTGGACAGGAAGTTATTGGGCTTAGACAAGCTCAGCAAGGTGCCTATCCAGCCTCTTCTTGAACACCTCCAATGATGGTGACTGCACCACCTCTGGTGGGAGTATGATTCTAGCAACCCTTACGGAGAAAAAGTTCTTCCTTATGTCTAGCTTGAATTTGCCTTCTATAAGCTTACGACCGTTTGTCCTTGTCCTCCCTTGAGGTGCCCTCCTGAAGAGTTGCTCCCCCAGATATTTGTGTTCTCCCCTGATGTACTTGTAGGCGGCCCTCAGGTCACCTCAGCCTTCTCTTACTCAGGCTGAACAGGTCCCTTTCCTCATAGGGCCCTACTTTGTACCCTCTCAAGCTTACCCATGTCCCTCTTGAAGTGTGGTGCCCAGAACTGGACACAGTACTCCAGCTGAGGCCTCACCAGTGCCAAATAGAGAGGGAGAAGCATCTCCCTGGATCTACTGGACACGCGTCGGCTAAGGCATGCCAGAGCTCTGTTTGCTTTCCTAGTGACCTCATCGCACTGCTGGCTCATTCGTTTTCTGGTCAGTCGTAACCCCTAGGTCTCACTTGGATTCTGTGCCAGCCAGTGGGCCACCACCCATTGTGTAGTTGTGGTGAAGGTTCTTCATACCCAAGTGAAGGACTTTGCACTTATCCATGTTAAATCTCATCTGATACTGCTTTGCCCAGAAGTCCAGCCTGTTGAGATCTTCCTGGATCCTGGCGCTATCCTCCAGCATGCCTGTGTTTCCCCACAGCTTGGTATCATCTGTGAATATAATAATTGAGCTTTCCACCCCCTCATCCAGATCATTGATGAATATATTAAAGAGCACGGGTCTAAGCATAGATCCCTGGGAGACACCACTGGAGACGGCCTTCCAGGATGAGGCCAACCCATCAATTACCACCCGATAGGAGCGGCCAATTGTCCACCCACCTCACTGAGGACTGGCCAAGTCCAGCATCCTCGAGTTTGTTTGAGCAAATCCCATGGGAAACCAAATCGAAGGCTTTACTGAAGTCTAAGTAGATCACGTCCACCACGTGTAACAATTATTAACAAAATGAAGTTCTTTTTCACACCACATGTAATTAAAGTGTAGAACTCATTGCCGCAAGATGTTGTAGAAGCTGACAGTTTACCAGATTCCAAAAGGGATTGGACAGATTCCTGGAGGAAAGGTGTACCTGTAGTTATTGAACATGGGAGTTAGGGGTGCAACCTCTGAATCCGAATTTCCTAAACGCAGTCGTCCACTGTGTGACACTGGGCAAGATAGACCTGTGGTCTGACCCGTAAGGGCAGTTCTTATGTTTTATATTTTGGATTATATATTTTAAGAGAATAAACTTCTATATGGTAATCTACAGCTATGATAGTACATGACCCTGTCCTTTCCCTTCCCTATTCTTTTGAGTTGTAGGTTGGGATATACAAATGCTGCTGCCATCAAAAAAGTTCATTTTAATTTTTTAAAAATAAATAAAGTCTCACTTTTTTATCTGTGCTGATGTGGGATCCATTTCTTACTGCATCTGGCTGTCAAGGACAACAAAAAAAATCTACCCCTAGGAAGAAGCAATTAAGTCTAGAGCAGGGGTGGGCAAAATGTACCCCGCGGGCTGGATGCAACCTACCAGGACATTTTAACTGGCCCACAGGGCCCCTAAAAAATTTAGAAAATTAATATTAATCTGCCCCTGGCTGCCTGTCACACAGCCCTTGATGGCTTGCTAAAACTCAGTAAGTGGCCCTCCACCAAAAATAATTGCCCCCCTGGTCTAGAAGCATGCATAGGTATAAAAAAGGAGAACGGGAGAAGTTACAGTTTATAACAGTTGAGATGCCTGCCTCTGATACTGGTGATGGGTCTGTTGATATGGAGTGAGTCCTTACATTCCAGCAATGCCAGAACACTGCACTTGCTATATGAAGAGTCACTATTGTCTTTATATTTTTTAGCATCTTTATCAAGACAGTGGTATTTTTTTACTTAGAAAAATGGTGGGAAATACAATACTAGTATTGCCATTATAGTAGCTCTGGAAGGGGCTTAACTTGCATACTTTCTTTTTCAGGAAAAAGTAAAAAATGTGATTAATGCTGTTAATGCTGCTCAGCTCCTCATAAACAACAATGCTTCGTTAGTTATCGTCCAGGTAAACTGTCTTTGGTTTTAATTAGCTTATTGGGTTTATAGCGCCTCAGGTGTTAATATTTATTTATTTTACTTTCTTTTTTTAAGGAGACTAAAAAGTACATGGATATGATTATAGGCTACTTCGAGCAATATGTTAACTGGGTCAAAGAGTCGGTAAGATGCATTTACTCCATTGAGAGGGGGAAAAATGTAAAGTATAGTTAAGTTTGTAAAGATAATAAATAAAAAGGATAACTTATTCTGAAATTGTTTTACATTTTGTTTAATAAATTCTACATGCCTAGTATAGCAAAAAAAAGTGTAATCTATTTAGAGTGGGTTTCTTCTAAATAATAGGGCTGTGCAAAACAGCACCATTTCGTTTTGACTTCCGTTTTAAAGGGACAGTGTTTCGTTTCATTGTTTCGTTTCAAAGCACTGTTCCATTTCATTTTGTAGAAACTGTTTCGCTGTTTCAATGCATTTCGACTTTTTACCCATAGACTATAATGGGGAATCGTGAAAATGCCTAAAACTTTGTCATTCTTTGCCTAATTCAGATGAAAATTGTAGGAATGGTAGCCCCTTCTGAGGGCATGAAGCCTTCCAAGTTTTAAGGAGATAGGTGCAGAGGTTTCTGGGAAACTTCACCTCAAACAGTTGAAAGGAAAACTCGTATCACGTGCCAGCAGCGGTAGCCTCCTATCATCCTGCACGCAGATCCGGGAGGAGTCTGGCGCAGCCCTCCTGGGGGTGCGGGCCCCCAGATCTGTGTGCAGGATGACAGGAGGCTGCTGCTGTTGCCTAGGGCCAGCGACGGCCACAGTCTTCCCAGCGCTGGGTGTGGGCTGCACCCAGTGCCGGTCCCAGGTGGCAGCAGTAGCCTCCTGTTGTGTGCGCAGATCCAGGAGCCCACACCCCCCAGGAGGGCTGCGGGGCTGTGCCAAACTTCTCCCTGGGGGCACTGGCCCCCGGATCTGTGTGCAGGATGACAGCAGACTGCCACTGCCAGCTGAGACTGGCGCTGAAGCCAGGCAAACCCAGCTTCGAAACTTGAAATGTTTTGAGTGCCCTCATTTCATTTCCAAACTGTTCTGAAGCCTTTTATTTCTTTTTGATTTTGCTGTTTCGAGCTCGAAACACATCAAAACAACTTCAAAATGAAACACCCGGTAAAATTTCCCACAGCCCTACTAAATAATGTTGCTGTGTTTATAGCAGTATGAAAATCATCAGCTTTTCTGGTGTATAAATGTGGACAAATTGAATTACATGAGAGTTTTTATGGGAGCAGATAGGAAAAGTCCCCTTTGCAATCTGTTCTGCTGAGGCTGCCCTTGTGTTAAGATTTGTGCTCATCATTATCTTGAAAAAAGAAAGCCAAATCAACAAGGCATAATTTGTGCTTAGTTCAGGGATGGGAAAAATATGGCCCATGGGCTGGACCTAGCCTGCCATGTGATTCTATCTGGCCCTGGTGGGTCCTTTGGCCCTGCCCCACCTGGCCCAAGCCCGGGGGGCAACCTGGGCTGTAGCACATGTTGTCCCACCATCTCTGGGCACAGAGCTACTGCCTAGAGTGGAGTGCAGCCCACCTTATCTGCATGTCTCGGGTGCTCCAGGAGCTATAGTCCACAGGACCAGGTGGTGGGGCAGGGGCAGCACAGCAGCTGGATTCAACTTCCCAGTAGCAGTTCGCTCTGCCCTCACACTTGTGGCTGCTGCTGCCAGTGTCTCCACTGCCAAACTTGGTGCTGGACAGAGTGGGCAGGTGGGCTGGGCGGGGCATGCTCAGCCAGGCAAATGAGATGGGGCCATTGGCAAGTAGGTAGCGGCATCTGGGGCAGGGCTGGGGCTGGAGATCTACTCCCTGCATGTCCCTGTGACAGGCACCGGTTCTGCAGGGAACTACAAGGCAGGGAACTGGGGCCCATTGCAGAGATGTACAAGGAGCGGATCGTGGCTCTGCCCCAGGCCCTGGCCCATGCTGTCACCATCCCACAATCCCAGCTCCAACCACCCATCCTGCTCCTGGACACCACTCCCCACCTACCAGGAGCCCCATCCCATCTGCCTAGCTGAGCCCTGGGGTCCTGGGCTGGTCTCCACAGACTCCACAGATTTCCCCCCCCCCACCATCCAGCACCCCCAGCGCTGGGTTTGTGAGGCATGGGGCCGGATAGGATCAACTGGCATCTCTCTGGTGCTCATTCTCTCACCCCCCACCCCAGCATGCTGGGCCAGGCAGCGTAAACCCGGGGTACCGAGGTCGAGACAGCATCATCCCCACCCTGGGCCCTCAACAGCTCACCAAAATTCCTTATGTGGCCCTCCAGCCCAAATAATTGCCTACCCCTGGCCTAATTAATAGAATATATCCATGGAAGCTATTTAAGGATGGAATAAGAGCAACAGTTTGGTTAATACCGTAGTTTGATTAAAAGCCTTTATCAGGTAGTGCAGCTTCTGTTTAAAAAATGCCTTGAACAATATTTTAATCTCTTTTAGGTAACCATGGATGTGGCTGCATGCAAGCCAATTGCCAATGTGATAGATACTGCAGTAGATATTTTTTTATGTAGCTATGTAACTGATTCTGTGGTAAGAAAATATTTCCCATTTTTCTCAGAATTAGAGCTTAAAACTGGGAATTCCTAATTGTGTTGCCACTGAACTGTGAAAACAGGTCTCTGCACTTAATTTTTTTTGACAGTGCCATTTCTAAAATGTGATGGGGGAAATACCAAATTTATTACAGAAGGCAATATTCCATTCTGGACATGATTATTATTTAGGGTTTGAAACCCAGTCTGAAGTCAGACTGAGGCTGGAGTTTCACTATATTCCTATGGCACATACTGCAAGAATATCTTGTAAAATCAGATGTTCACGTGAAATTCCTGATTATCAAATTAAATAGGCAAATTTTGGTTTTGGGATCTGACTCTGATTTCAAATTTTAAGGGCGATTTATATTTAGTACTTGAACGTTCATAAAATGTAAAGGGATTTAAGGTCTGAAGTGTCATTTTGGATCCATCTTTTAATCTGAGAATATAAGAAGAACATAAGTATTGAAAAGAACCTTTCTCAAACATCTTTGCTGGAATCTAGAAAATGTGAATGAGGAAAATGAAGTTTTTCATTTGGCTTCTAGGGAAAACAAATCTCAGATCATTAATGCATAGTAGAGACTTTAGTTATGACTTGTGGTATGATAAGAACACTATTGGCTTTTCTCACTCTGACAAGCCTAAAAAGCTGGCTGTGTGTACTTAAAAGTAAGACTTAAAACCACACACTTGTAAGCTATCTCCTAGCTTTTATTTATCCTTAATTTCAATCAAGTGATAATCAGTACTAACACAAGAACCACATCTTATTTTATAAAAAAAAGTTAAAAGCATCTGAACCCTGAAATCTTCTGAGGTCAAGTTATAATCACTGAGCGCTGGATTTAAATTTTAGAGCCTCTCCCCTTCTTATCCTGCATTATGTCTTTTTTTCAGTTAATTCTGGATGTACCACATTTTTTTCTTGCTGAAGGAATCTAGCTAGGCCCACATAGAACTCAAACTGTCCAAGTGCCTCCAACTCATGTGAATGAAGTATGAAATATCCTTTTAACAACTGGAGCTAACTCAGCTAATCTGTGCGCTAATTCAATTCTTCACACAAATATGAACTGCAGCTCTCAAATCAGATACTCTCTCAGGTGCTGAAAACTCAGCTCACCACAGAAAATGTGAATAAGGTTACTCTTATAAAACATATAGATAGGAAAAAACATGGCTAGCAGCAGATTTCTCTCTAGGGACTCAAGGACCTTCTGGCTTGGTGTTGGTTGGCTGAGCTGAGTCTTGGAAGCATTATGGCTGAGTAGATTTGGATGTCTGCCTTGAGTACTGCCTGGGTGCAACTAGGTGGTGATGGTGCTCACACTTTAGTTTACTTTGGCATGGGGGATATTTTTATGGTTTGTGGAATTAGTTTATGCAGATTCAGGTGATACTGCAGTTTATTTACTTTTCTTAAGGTGTGATATTTCATAGCAGTCTCTCTCTGTATGAAGAAGGGCCCTTCAGTGCACCGAATCTTGCCAGTAGTTTCTCCTGCATGATTTTGCAACCCACATGGTTAACAATCAAGTAGTATCAAGGATAGCAATGTTGTTAGAGTGCTACAATATAAGACTAATCCAAAATTCAAGACTCCTAAGGGTCAATTTTAAGACAGTATGTGAGAAGAAGTAGCAGAGATTTAAAGTGCTCCATGATGCACTGTTTTCTTTAATGTAACTTTTCTGGGTTTTGTTTTTCCTTTATTCCAGAATACCTTCTGGTTTGGTTTGGGAGGCTGTTCAATATTTTTAATTCCTGCCATAATTTTTGCTGTAAAACTATCCAAATACTATCGTAGAATGGATACAGAGGATGTGTATGATGAGTAAGTATATAATCTTAAAAAGGCTACAAAAATTATATGAATACTTTTCTGTACCATGTAGTCTTCTGCATGGTGTAGATGGTGCCTTGTATAAACCTTCATTGCAGTCAAAATGAATGTTTTATGTTCGTTTCAGAGAATACAAATTTGGGCCCTGTTATACCAATGTGTTTAGCCTATGTGGACCTTGTTCAGTGGGACTTTGCACTGGGATGGGGGCAGATGTCATATTTCAGGTTCAGGACTTAAGAGTTTTGTGCAATCCTTATTTTAAAAGTTTCCAAAATGTAAATGGCTATCTGTGCAAGGCTATAACATCAGGGGAAACGGTGCCTGCTTTGTAGTTACCTGTGCTAATTCTTTGCTTCCTTTTGCTTTATATCCTAGGTATCCCTAACTAGTCTTTCGTTTTTTCAATTGCAGTTCCTCTGTCTCAGGGACTTGGCATTTTACTTTATGATAACTGTTTTTACTTATTTTCACTCATTTTCACTATTTTTCCTACTTTATTTTACTCATTGTTCAGCAAGACTCTGCACTGCATTTTTCTTATTTCACATTGGTCAATTTACACTTTACATTCACACACAACTAGCTCAAGCAGGGCATGTAGCCTAATACAACAAATGTTTATATACTAGTGATAAGTTAATTGCTTTTCCTTTTTTATATTTTTTAGTGTTGAAACTATACCCATGAAAAAGTAAGACATTTTTACTGGTATTTGTTAAAATTATTTTACTAAGGCGGGAGGTTTTATATTAAAAATGTAATTCCTTACTTTAAGAAGTAACATCTTTGGGTTTCATTAAAACATACAACTGAACATAAATATCTCCATGAATAATTAAATTTGGAGCATGCTAAAATAAAGGATATTTTGTAAATTGTTGTTGTATCATTCAAGTGACTCTGAATGTTGCAAAGATTACCTTCTCTTGTACAGATACAACTAACCTTAACATATGATATCATCATCCATTTACATGCCTTTCTAGCCATGTTGTACATACTGCATCTTATGCTTAACATGGTCTTTCTTGGTGTATTTATTTTGTTACAGTATGGAAAATGGTAATAATGGTTATCATAAAGAGCATTTATATGGTATACACAATCCTGTTATGACAAGGTAAACCAAGTCTGAAACTGCATGCCTTCACACGTCTGCTTAGTGTACTGTATTAATCAGCTTTCCAATTTTCTGCATGTTTTAAAGTAAATAATTTTCTATTTTCTTTTTGCATGGTTACTCACTGTACCAAGTGCTGTATGTTTAAATGTTTTCTACTATGCCTTACATAGCAGTAGACAGTGTGATAGGCTTCAGTAATTTAATAACGATTTTTATAAGCTTTAAATTTAGAAGCCAGATAATTTTTAAAAAATTCTCTGAATTAGTATTCCTAAATTTGTAAACCTACTGAAGTGCTATGTATAGCAAATGAAAGGCTGTGGGGTGCATGCTGAATTTACTTGGGTTTTACATGTTTACATGAAGATCGGTAGGGCGAGTAATAGTGTATATATTCAAAAAGGCATATATAGTGTAATCTGGGGCATGAGCAGATGCAGTAGCTTAACTAGGGCAGGGCAAGAAGAGCATCAGCCCTGGGCTCTGACTTGGGAGGGGGTGTTGGTATGACCCCCTCAACCCAGGGGTGTTTCCACTGCACGCAGAGCCCTGCGCAACCCAGCCATAAGGAGTCAGGCAGGAACAGTGCCATGTCCAGAAGTGTATCTGGTGGAGGAGCGGGGAGTGAAACAGTGCCCCTTTCTGCCTAGGAGGCTTTGCCATGAGAGGGCAAATCCTTCCCTCAAGGGTGGGGGTGGCAATCGGGACACCAAGAGAGGCCCTGGAGCTGCTGCCTGCCCCTCCACCATTGTAGCTCAGCCCATGCTTTTACAGCTGCTACTGTTGCTGCTTTTATTCAAGTGAGGAGAGCCCAAGCAAGTAAGACCCCACTTGCTCCCTGCACCCTTCCTCTCCTGCCTCCACCTTCCCCCAGCTCAGTGGGGGATAAAGCTTGCAGTGTCTCTGGGCAGACTATCCCTTCCCTTTTTTTAAAAATGAGAATGCATCAAATATGCATACTAGATAATAGAAAGAAGGAATACAAGAAAAAATCTTATTTTTGTAACAGCAGTAAGTAGCTAAGCATTCAATAAAGGTATGTTTAATCATTCATTGGTCCTTCTGGCATGAGTATCTAGGACTATGGTATGGCTCTATTAACAGGTGAAGAAAGGAGATTTTGCCGTATGTAGGCACCAGATGGTGCAGGGTATGTGGAAGTGTGTGGAGAGAAGATGGATGTTCCTGCATGATCAAAAGTCTCTTAAGCTTACAGGGTTGAATAGTCAAGTCACAGGTTTGGGAGACAGGCAGTCAGGGTTCTTTTTATGAGGCTTGCTTGCTTGCTGCAAAATCTTGCAATTCAGTTAGCCTCTCTTAGCTCCAAGTTCCTTGTCTCTATAAAACATGGTGTTGTGAAACTTCGTTAATTGAGCCTTGTAAAGTATTTCTAAAGCCCTCAGTTGAGAGGCAGTACACGAACAATTCAGAATGGCAAGCATCAAACTTTTTAATATGTAACAAAAAATAGAGGACGAGTATTTTGGAATGATTTATTGCTGCTCTGAGTTATGTCTGAGGTACTCAATATTGATGGAAACTGAGGTATGTTTTGGCAGCCCTCATGGCTATAAGAGTCAAATTGAAGTTATTTTATATGAATCTTTTCATTGCCCAGATCTTTTTCCTCTGTTCCCTTTTGGAAGAAGTGTTTTATACAATAATATTATTAGTGGTGTTATAGTCAGTATTGTGGCATGCTCTATATTGCACTGTATGCCTTTGGGACTCGTTAAATTAATCTACAAGGTATTTGATTCAAAGCTCTGCCCCATTGGCACATCAGAGAATTTTCACATTGAAGGCTTTTGATATTTTCCATAACTTATAATCATCCAGACTTTAGAAGTAACTTTCTGATCTTTGAATTTTTTTAATATAGATTTCAATAATTTTGAGCTATATGCTATATTACCTGTGTGGTACTTTAAATATTTTTTTAAAGAATTTTTAATAAAGAAGTCCTCTTCAGTGACTTATTCATAATTCAGTATTATGTTAATGAGAGGCCTAAAATCATTGACATAAAAGACATTGGTTAAATAAAAGCAGACTAGTTTTGCTTTCAAAGTGAAGAAAGACTTAAGAGCTAGATTTTTACTTCAGTTCCCTTATTCAGTGGACTTACTTCTAATTACCTATAACTGATACAAGAATTTAATCAAAATTTCTGCTACCTTATATTTTGGTATCTGAAATAGGTTGAGAGCTGTTGATTAAATTGGGTATGTGATCAGTATTCTGTGGGCCAAGGGTCTCAGGATACTAGAGTTGTTTTCTGATCTGTTCATGTTTTCTTACATTCCTACTTTTTTTCTTCATTCTACAGATCCTTTTACCAGCATCTTTAGCATCTTTGAATGAGACTGTTTCCAATTTAACCATGATATTTTAAAGTTATAGGAGGGTCTGATTGGTAATAAGAAACCCTTTAACTTTTGCAGCTGTAGTGCTAGGGGAACAAATAATTGCATGTTTTACATTTTCCTGATTTGTTTCTTCAAGGCAGTACTTATATATTCAAATGACATGGAGTGCATATGGTATTAGTTGTCTGAGCTAAGCAGGAAAGAGTCAAGCCTCATCAAAGTTAGGGCTCTTGTTGCATTGACTGTTGATGAATTTCCTTCCCCAAACTACATCCTCAGAACAAATCTTAAAACCCAAACAAGATCACAAAAGTGAATGCTAGAGCAGAGCTAACTTATTTCCTTTCTTTGTAATGTACTCCAGTAACTAGGAAGACAATTTGGGAGTCATTTCTGGACAACCTACATGTTTCAGAGATAGGTGTGATTGGTGACCATATTGTGCTGAAAACTGCCACTTATAAACATATTATTTCTAATTCTTTTGTTGGAAATGGAAAATGATATTCCTTTATTCTTTCACAGCTCTGTGGAACAGTGGTAGCAGATACTGGCAACATTGTGGGGTAAGTAACGAGCTTTTTAATTTATTTAAAAATTCATGCATTTTTTTCTCAAAAAAGTGCTCTTAAAATGTGAAAAAAACAGCAAAGGCTTATATTTTTTAAGTAGCATGATCGTTGCAAGGTAAAAGTTGTGCTGATCCATATGTAACTTTTACATTAAATTCATCCATATCTCAGCTTCCATACAAATTACTTCAACTTTTTCTTGAATTTCTGTTTTCAGCCCCTAAATGTGATGCTCAAGAGACTTCTGTGGGACAGCATGACACTTGAAACTGTATTGGGATCTGCATTCATCTTCCAAGCCCTGAGCCACTCGCTTTATGCGGCTTGTCCTGTAAATCAAGCAAATACTATTGAATGTTATACCATAAACTACTGTACAAAATATTTTATGACCAGGGCACTTGGCATCCACTTCTTGCTCACTACCATTGAGAGTTTAAAATAAAGTGTAATTTTGTTTCTTTTTTACTTTTTTACACTGGGCTTTCTAAACCAAATCATGATAAAGATATTAATTTCACTTGCATAGATTTTACTTCAAGTTAACTGTCTGACTGTGGTTGCTCAAAATCTTCTCTTATTTTGTTGGGAATGTATTAAATACGTTTACATAAAGAATACATTTTATATACAGAGACTTTTGTATATACATTTTCTTACAACTTACAAGTATTTAGCTAAGTTTTTAATACTGTATAATATACTTCATAAAAGAACTTACCAGCATGATCAGTGTTGATATTTGGTGCTCTTGGAATGACCACTTTTGACTGAACTTTTAAATATATGAAACTCACAATATCTCTTTTGTGTCTTTGAAAAATTAAATCAGTCAAAGAATTATTTTCTCCTTTCCTTGAATAATTTCATCTGTAGTGATGTTTGAAATATAGAAAAAAAGAAGGCAGTTTCAGAGAAACTCATTTAAAACTACAAGTTTGTGTTTGTCTTTGTGTGCTTGCACTGCACAATATGGAAAACCCACTCTGATGACTGGAGTTTAATAATACTCAAATAGAGTAGGATGTCATGAAACTGGTTCTTTTACAAGGGTTGGAAACCTACAGCCCAGGAGTTGGATCTGGCCCCTGAAGAGATTGGATCTTTCCCAGGGCAACCAGGGGAATCGGCAGCACACTGTAGTTGGGGCAGCAGAGGGGGTCCAACCATTGCCTTGTTCCATCTATTCCTTCTGCAGTAGCCAGGGCCCTAGAGGAGACATGCTACAGTCTGCTGTGCTCTGTCTGTTCCTTCCGCGGTGTCTGCTGGCCACTCTGCTTTTCCAAATACAGCACCGCCAAATTTTAACCCTTTCCATCACCCTTGGCCACTTGAATCTGTGGTGAAGGTAGGTGCAGGTGGCTTGGGCACTCGGGGTGGGGGGAGGGCATAGATTTGTGGCCCGTGGGAGGGTTCTGGGTCACAAGCATAGCCAGTAGTAGCAAAAAGTTGCTGATCTTTGTTTTTGAAAGCTCCATTTCTCCTGTACAACCCAAGTTCCTAAGAGATGGCACTGAAAATTGTTTAACAGCCAGGAGTTATTTTTGCTAATTCATTTGCAAATGCAACTTTCCACATAAAACTTAGAAACACTTTGGGGGAGTTAATTTACATTGTTACTGTTTGGGGGATTGCCTTGAATTTAGGCATGACAGTTGTGTTGCTGGATGAGATGGCTGCATAAATTCATTTAAAAGGGCTGCAAATGTCTACACTATAAATATAAAGCACAAGGGGCAAAGGAAGATGAAATAAATAGATGTCTTGAATATGTTTATTCTTAGTTTTATTTCCAGAAAGGTTAATTATGGTTTCAATTAGGGGTATTCCTGAAAACCATTGAATATATAAGATGAAAACTGAAGAGTGCAACCAGGTTTTCAGTGCTACCAGTCTTTATCTGAAATAACTTCCTACATTTTTCACTGTTAGATCGTAAATGGAAATATTTCTACTTGATTATATGTAGCATATGTGTACATATTATGTTCAGACTGTAGATTTTAAAGTTTCTATTTTTAATTTGAGAAAATGTTCCCAATACATTGAAATAAAAAAAAAAACTTGGTTAACTAACCTGTGTTTTGATGCATAAATACTATTTTGTTTGATTTTGAGTCTGTTTCAGGCTTTGAATGTGCATCCGATTAGATCATGTGTGAAAATGGATTTAATGGAAAGTAAATTTGTTCCTCATAATAAACTGCTGTAGTATCAGCTTTGACTGACGGGGCCAGCTCAACCAAGATGAAAGAATTGCAAATGGCAGGAGAGGGATGGGAGAACTCGGCAGAGTTCTGTAGTGAAAATCCTTAAACTCCACATTATCTATCAGTAGTCATGTGTTTGTTTGTCTTTTTCTTTCTACTTACTCAACTTCTAGTGTGATTTATTCAATTGCTCAACTTTTCTTCGATGTTTTAAAGAGCTGGAACATTTTTCAGGGGCTTATCCAAAACCCAGTGAAATCGGTGTCACTGACTTTGAGTTTTGAATTGCATCTATTACTACAGATGAATAGGTAGAAATGCCTTTGGCCCTTATTCTCCTAAGCACATCAGTGCAGGCATGTGTACAGTGCACAATTGTACAGCTGTGCACAATTTGACTTTTCAGGTGTCAGAGATGTTTGCCTTATTTACTACTTAAAATGGTGATTTCAGTTTCTCCAGACTTCAGTTAGGATGACTGCACTTAAGAAATTTCAGTCCTCTTGAATGTCATTTTGAGGTGCTTACAGCAGTCACTGTGAAAAGGAAAACGGTTACAGAAATACTTAAATGAATCATTTCAAGGGCATGTATAGCTTGGAAATATCAAAGACTGACTGTTACTTCCTTCTCTGGGGACCACTTATTCCAGAATACTATCACGTTCTGCTAGCTATTGTATGTTGTCTTAATTGTTAGTTTAAAAAACTGTGTATGTGGTGGCAATGAGAAAATATCCCATGATATAGACCTTCTTAAGAAAAAAAGATGGTCTTGCCTAGCTAATGCTTGCCTAGTTCTAAAATCTTTCCTGAATGAAGCAACAAGAAGTTGATTCTTCCCAAGGATTCATTACACCCAGTACTTTTTGTATGAACTGCTGGCATAATGAAATTCAAAAACCATGTGCATACAAGTGCAAAACCCCAAGAATCCCACCAGTTTAACCAAGTGGGTTGAGTTTCTAGTTGTCTGGACAACATTATCTAAGGTTCAGTTGGGTTGGCCTTATTTTGAGTACTTCAGTGCAGTCCTCTAAGATCTGGCACAGCAATAGTTATAAGGCAGCTGGAAAATGGAAAAGATCTGTTAAAAATCAAATGTGACGTGCATATTGGGCAAGAATGCGTGGTTCGGTTATACAACCATCATGCTGTATTTAGCTGCAAGATGCGTCTTGTTACCTTGAGAGTTCGTAGGTTATTTGACACTCCCCTGAGCTATAAATTATGGGCATACACATACAGTAAGGTGATTTATTTTTAAAAAATACAGCCCACCTTGAGAGAGAGACTTCTTTGTGCACCAAACCTTTAAATGGTGAGCCGCCTGTTATATTTTCCTTTTGCTTTTTTGGATTACGTTGTTTAAGGACCTTAATCAGCTCTTCACCATGAAGACTGTTACCTTTCTTCTCCTAATGATGATCGGTTGTCTAGGAGGATTAGGACAGAAGCTGAGACCAAAGAAAAGGAGCAATGTTGAAGAAATCCGTTTTCAGACTAAAGCCAAAGATTCATGCACAATGACCGTGACTGGTGATGAGGAAGTTAAACTCAGAATTGAATGCAGAAACCAAGGCAAGTCATATTGGTGTGAGTACATTGGCAAACCTGCAGTTTGTCGTGCTTTCAATAACAATCCAAAGGCTTATTGGAACCAGATTGCCCTTGAACTTAGAAAACTTCCAAATGCTTGCCTGTCCACCTCAGTGCTGAAGCCTGCTATGTGCCAAAAGGCTCCCACAGATGCTCACATGAAGCAAGTAGCTTCCAGCTTGAAGCCAACTCGGAATCCTAGCCAACAACCAGATACCAACAATCAGGGGAAGTCGGTCCAGAAATCATCAACTTCTCTGAAGCAGGCAGGAAAGAGCTCTATCAAAAAAGCAGGGAAACCTAGACCATCTACCCTGCTTCTTATAAAACCAACCCAGCACAGTCAGGCATCTGAAAATGAAACTGAAGCAATGAAGTTGGCACGAGAACATTGCTGGGAATCGCTGCACAATTTCTGCTCCTACATCATCAGCTTCTTTAGAGGCTAATTACTTCAGGTAAAGCTCCCCTTAAATAAGATCAACACATAGTATCCCTTGCAGTGATGCTTTTTTAAGTTAAAAGCAGAGCATTTTAAAGGCTAAAAACAGGGTAGGATGCAATGTAATGAATTCAGAAACGTTTTTGGTGGACTAACTTGTCCACATGAAAGATTTGAACTTGTTAATGATTCAGTAACCCAGAACCTGAACTTAGATGGTCTGGAAAATGCTGAAATGTTCTTACAGTTCCTACCGAAATCAGTAGGAGTGGGATGTCCTTAGCATCTTCAGGATCCGGTTTTTAACGCCTACTAACATGGAATGTCTGTAATGTCAGGTGATAAAAATAACTGCTTTTAAAACCACTTTGTAGTTCATTTCTGTGTTCTACAAAATATGATTTCTAACCCAGCAGTACATCTGTTAAACCTGCATACACTGCTCTTAGCTTTCTCTCCCACTGCATATTGCTTCAAGACTTAAACAACTGAAATGGCACAAACGTTTAACACAGGTGTGAGAGAAATCCACATTCTGAGAAGGCAGCGGCTGGCTGTTAACCAGAACTAGGGAATATTTAATAAACTGAAAACTATTTTATTAAGGTTAAAGAAGTTACATACTTTATATTTATAAATGAAAATAGACAATTTCTAGGTTTCCATAGTAAGAGCAGGTGAGCCCTACTGAATCTTTGCTGGTAAATATCAATGGTACAGTCTACACACACAAAAAAACCTCTCACAGAAGTAATTGTACCTTACATTTCACCTTACACTTCACAGAAGAAATTATACTTACATTTTCCCTTTGTGTGTCAAGAATTGGCTACAAAAACTGACATTTTCTGCAGAAATGGAAATTTGTACAGCATGAGCCAGCGTGTTAGTTAACTTTAGATATGTTTAGACTGCTGAAAATCCCAAGTCTGCTTAATAAGGGAAACTGCTAAATGACTAATTTTTTCTTTTCTTTTTGTGTGTGTGTGTGTGTGTTTTGCAGGGCAAATTTTTTACTGCTGAAAAAGAGATACCTACAGTAGTTTAATGCAGTTTGTAGACTAATGGCTTTTAGTTCCAAAATGGGACCATCTCTGCAAATCTTGTTGCAATTATTTTTTGCTTTGCACCTCTGAAATGAAACTATTTTTAACAAGTTCTCATAGCAAGCACCGAAGATGCATGGAATTGGAATAATTGTACTGAAAGTATTATGATAAACTCATCATTTAAACTTGTTGATTCTTCTAGAGATGTAGGAACATGAGTATTTATATATACATCCAAGACTCCAATTTAACCTTTTTTGTGCTCTATATCACTAAGGTGTATTGTGTGCACGATTTGCTTTGAATGAGTAGTTAATGAGAGAAAAAAGCTGTAGATAATGCTGCAATAAAAAATGACTTTTGAAAACGTCTAGAGTTTGCTGCAATTTTAAATAAAAGGAGGTAAATGTCTAAGGCTTATAATATCAATGTCAGCTTCTTAGGAAGCTGTTGTAGCATATGGGAGGATGGGGAAACCACAGAATGAACCAGTCTTTACCCCAGCTGTAAGAAGCTTCAGCTGCAAAAACTAAACGGAAAATTTGAAACACAAACGTAAGTATATGCTCCAAAATACAGAATATGAGAGGCAGACAACAGAATAGCATTCAAATTCATCACTGTTACCATGTAGTGAACAAGGATATTTGTGTGCCTTTGTCTCCCAGAGCTGTACTTGTCTTAAGGATCAGAAAGGCAGCCCTTCTCTATTCACAAAATTACACATTGCTTCTGCATAAACATTTTCAGAAATGAAGGCAAGCCCTGAAAGGACTCTCTTGCTTTTCATTTCTAGACTGTAGTTACAAAAAATATTTTGCATAATCTACATCTTCTGAAATTACTTTTAATACCTGTCCAATACTTTCCTTTGCCCCTAAATGAGTCTTTCTCAGCATGACATAATTGAGAAATTCAGTAATGGGGAAAATGATTGTGGCTGGATATCTGCTGTTTTGTCTTCGTAGAACATAAGAATTGCCATTTACTGGGTCAGACAATCTTTCCCAGTAACCTGTCACACAGTGGCGGGAGGTATTTGTGTAACTAGCTTACATCCAGATGTGTTTAGTATTGTGATCTACAGTCCTGCCAAGTAGTTAAGCACTTATGCAATTTCATTCCTTTGAGTACTTTGAAGTCCAGGGAATTGGTCACATGAGTAGTCGTGTTGTGCTGCGATTCATTCTGCAAACACTTACCTGGTGTCTTGAATTGAAATGCAATTATTCTTGCAAGAAAGCGTTTTGCTGACAAAAAATTAAATGCGAGAGAAAAACAGGTGCTGAAATTAACTGAAACTCAAACGGGTGGATTTACTACAGAAGCAAGCATTGAGAAGGTGTATCAAGAATGGGAACTCAGAAGCCTGAGTTTGTCAGCCTTCATAAACTAATGCGGTAAACCTTCATCTGTAATTTAATTTACCCTACTCTAGCAGCAACTCTGCTTCTGGGGAAGGCATCTTGATGGTAGCCTCAAGTGTGGGGAGATATGAATGTAGACTTGTGTCAAATTCCCATTCTAGTTTGCCCATTACTGTGGGATCTGAGCACAATACAGGATGGACGCTTTGGAAAACAGATTTATAAATATATAGCTGCAAATTGAAGGAAATATTATTCTTTTAAAGGTGAGGTAGGCTGATGTGTGAAATTATTATTTTCCTCACCTCATTTTTTTTAAAGAAAATATTGGAGGCTGCACCTGGGATTTTGAACTCAGCAACTATATGCTTTTGCAGAAATAGCTTCTGTTTTTGCTTGATTTCTACTTAAGAACATAGTATAATTATTTCAGGACCTTGCTTGTGTTTCTTCCAACAAGTTTGATATGTGAAAGGTGATTCTGTATGTGAAAGGATCCACACAAGGAAGTGAAGTGGAGGAGTTGGAATGGGGCAACGGAGAAGGAACAGCGCTCAGATGAATCGAAGGTTGTTGTTCTAAGTAAACAGACGTCAAGAAATACTTGCCCTCAAAGGAATGGAAATCCCAATACGTTTCAAAGTGATTTTTAAATATATATAATAACTGTACAACTTGAATTCTATCTCTCTCCCCCAAATTCATGGTACCTACAAAGTAAAATGTGCTGTGTGTTCTTTCTCCTTCACAGTCCCTTTTTTGCAGTTATTTAAACTTTACTTTGGCTAGAAAACCCAGTGCCTGTGGGCACACTCTCCAGATGTTTTTTTTCCTGGATAAAGAGATCTCTGACCCATTGCTGAGATGAAGTAGTAGGGCAAGAGGCAGCAAAAATTAATTATATCCAATTCACTGTTAACAGCTCTTTAAGAAGTTCAACTGGGCAAATGTGTCTTGGCAGAAATGTAGGTGCCATTGGGATCTTCTGTGAGCTTAGGGAGAAGGGAAACAACACTGAACTGAGGGAGAAGGGGTTTGACTAGTCTGCCTTCAGGTTCTGGCCTCCGAAGTAGGGTAGAACCTGCTGCTGGATCCAGATCTGCATCCAGAAAAATAAGCTTTCAAATTAAATGCAAAAAGATATGATTGGAATTAAAGTGTCTATATCACTTCAGCAAGGGGGGGGGAGATTATTTTTTATGTGTTACCAAGCTGTGCCCTCTTAAAACCTTCACTCTTGCCACTTTGCTGGGCACTGAGGCTTCCTGTGGCAGCAGTGATACAACGCTGTGATTCTGCCTCTCCCAAAGCTCATGCCACCCTTACCACTTGTTGCTGGGGAGTCCCCAGGAGCTGTTGTGTCTGTGGAGCTCCCAGTGCTTCACACAGCTATTAAAAACCTTCCTGTGCTAGAAGAGCTCCACTTTTTTGTATTTTCTCACAGCCATCTTAACAGCTCCTGTAAAGGAGCCTGGGGGAAAACCAGCGTTGTGAAGATGTGAAAAATGAAAGAGGTGGAGAAAGCTCTACCAACATCTGTCTCTCCAAAGAGAAAATGGCAGTCCTGCTGAGTGGAGATGGATAGGTATGTTTGGGAATTTCTGTTACTCGGATATCTAGAAGGAGCTAGAGATTAATGACTTCTGGGCTGAGAACTTCAGAAACAAGGCTGCAGATGCAATTTGCTGTTTCTTTTCCTGTCCCAACTTTACATACACTGCGCACGTCTACATGCTGCCATATGACTATGTTGCTACAGTGCTGTGTTCCTTTTGGAAGTACTAAAACATGGTGCAGTACAGGGCTGTTTCTGTGCCGTGCTGGCTGCTATGACAACATAGCTAGCGATCACATGTAGGCACACACAATCTCTATGTCACAATAGCTTGCCATACAGCAATGTAGTATGTTGCTACATCACCAAAGGGTGATGTGTAGACATGCCCACTGACTCCATCTCTTCTGCGTTTGATCTTAGCCTGATAACCCCCCACATCCCTGTCTCTGAAAGATGCTATAGGTGTGTCCAGGTAAGCACAGCCGTGTGGTACGTGGCTCCGCAAACACATCTGCAGCACCACATACCGCATGCTGAGGTCTTCGCTGCACTGCAAGGGCACACTGCCTGTGCATGCGCTGCTCTGGTTTATTTTTCAGTGGTTTGTTTTTTTACTCTGGGATATCCCCCTGTGATGGATTGATAGTCTGCATCCAGACAAGCGCGGACATTTGGTTCCCTGGGAACAATTAGCAGCTGCATGCTTTGCACTGCAGCTACCTATCCCCAGGGAAAGCCTGTGCCAAGCATGCTTTGGCATGCAGCGAATTACCTTGGGGGCAGTAGGGGAGGCCAGGGCCAGCTCTGTGCTGGCCCCAGCAACCTTACTTGGGGTCCTGGAGGCCTCCTGGGGCTACAGCCACAGCGTTTCTGGATCTTCAGGGGTCAAAAAACCCTACAAGAAAAAGACCCAGAGCAGTGCACGTGCAGGCAGTGCATGCTGCTGAAAAGTGGAGCTGAACTGCCTGGAGCCGTGCTGCAGCTGCTGGCAGAAGCACTGTTGCTGCAGCCCCAGGAGGCCTCCAGCATCCCAGGTAAGGCTGGCCCCAGCCTCCCCTACTGCCCCCAAAGTAATTTGCACACCAAAGCATGTGTGGCACAGGTTTTCCCTGGGAACAATTAGCTGCAGCACAAGGTGTGCCGCAGCTACTTGTCCCTGTGAAACCAAATGGCCATGCTCGTCTGGACGCAGCCATGCTCGTCTAGACGCATTCTGTCACACTGGGAACATTAAAAGAGAGTGGAGGTGTTTCTAGGGTGGAGGTGTAACTAGGATTACATTTTAGTCATCAGCATACTGACTAAAATGTAATCCTAGTTACCTTCTTTTGCTTTATATATTTGTTATTTCTGAAATAAGAGTGTGTGCTTTCTTATTTCAAAGCACACACCTTGTGATCAGCCTACAGGAAACAAGATGGAGCCCAAGATTTTAATTTGATCAATCCTTTTCTAAAAAGCAGAAGGTATTTAAATACCAAGTTGAGAGGTGCTTCCCTTCAGATAAAACTATGTAGTGGCATGTACACAAAACAAATAATTAACTAATAATCTTGCCTCAAAACATCATAACATTGGATCAATAATCAAGCAACAGCATTTTTAAAGCCTTGGTAAATAGAAGCAATAGAATGGGAATTTAAAGGTCTAAATGCAGTTCCAGCTACCATTTTGGTCTGACATGCTGTTCGTTGATGAAAGGATGAATTGAGAAGTGTTTGCCATAAGCTTAGCACAGTCTGCAAGTATCCTGTAAATGAAACAAAAAGCCCATTTGTTTTAGGTTAAACTGCTAGTCCATCATCCAGTACAAAAGGAAAGCCATACAAATGAAGATGATGCCTAACTTTAATTTCTTGACAGAGGGACAGCACAGTCTAAATACTGAGGTTGGTGCTGGAACACAAAAAGGCCTGAGATCCATTACTGATTTAGTCACTGGGCAAGATATATTTATGACACAAAGTCAGTGCCCATCTTGTAAGGCCATTGTGATGGTTTAAAATGTTTTGAAAAGATAAAGCAGGAGAAAAATGCCAAATATATTTTTAAAAGCATAGTTAAATTCCTAGCATGGAGATGTGTATTACACATATCATCAAGAGTGAAGAGGAGAAAATTACAAGGAATCTTGAAAATTCCAGCAATTAAATAATTCATCCTTTTATTTACTTCTCTGTATGTTTAGTTCTGTGCAAATAATCACTGCTGGTTTAACCATTTTTATTCCAAGTGGAAAATGGCAGAGGTTTTCTTTAATGTTGTTTGTCTTAGCAGTTCCCCACTATCAGGCTTTATGCACTTACTTGCATGTTAAGGTGCAGACAGAAGTAATGATTTTTGCCTGATCTGGGCACAGAAAGCAGCTTATAGCTGTGACCAAACACAAGTGCACAGCTGCAAGCAGCTTCAAAAATAGCTGATTGGGTGAAAATCTGACCTCATTGCATGTGGTATTGGATAAAAATGTTACAAAATGTAGCATTTTTGTAACTTGTTTTCTGCAGAGCTCCCAGCCTATGGCTGTTTTCAGTATGGCAGGGGGGGAAGGGAGCAGAGGAAGTTCAGTCTGGAGATTTTTCAGCCCCCCATCCTGCCTGCAGGGTGGGGCAGGTGGGGGGATCCAATCCACCCACCCCACCCTTCAGCACCAGCTGGGGAGCCCCAAGAACAAGCTCCCTCCGCTGCCTTTCCCCCCCCTCCAGCACTCGTAGGGAGTCCTGGCCGTTGCTATGTGATCCTGGCTGCAGGCTCCCAGTTGCTGCTAGTTTTCCCTCCCCCGGCCCTCCCAACAGCGAACTTCTGTTTGGTCTCGGGTAATGGTGTAATTCAGAACACTTTGTAAAAATTGTTCTGAGTTACAGCTGGGAGCTGCACTTCTGTCTGCACCTTTAATTCCCACATTTTCGAAAGTGTCCTGACTGACTGCTTCAGATGTTGGACCTTGACTCATCCTGATCTTGGCATTAATTTGAAGTCAGCAGAGGGTTCAAGTGTTCAGCACCTCTGAAAATCAGGTCTTGGATGTCTTGGATTTGACAACTAAAAATTAAGGAGGTGCATATTTGCAAGTGAGCCTTGACTATGCCAATGCTTTGGATCATTGTGTTAAAGCAGTTTAAATATATGCCTAGATAATATTGCAGCTTCAGGATGGTTTTCCTACCAAGCGGCTATTGCATTAGCTTAACTGTGCAATAGTGCACTCTGTTTTATTTTTTGAGAGAATTGGTTCAATTATATTCTTTTTTTAATTGATTGGGTTAATTTACAGGTTTGTATCACTGTTTAATTTTTGTTTGAACTGATGTCATAGTTTTAGGAATTTTTGTGGATGCAGAGAAGGAATTTATTGTGGAAATAGTGTTAGAGGAAAACAAAATGTTCCCAAGTCTCTTGTTGCTATTCCTGTTTCTCTCTGTTGGTACTTCCTGTTGTCTTCTTTTTAAAAATTCCCTTTTTGTACGCCAATACATCGGTCCCATATCAGATCGGCAAGGATATAAAAAAAATTGACTGTATCGGCAATCGGCTTCTTTTTGGCTGATGTGGCTGATAAATGCCACATGCATGCGCGCAGCCACGGTGCAATATGCAGGTGGCCAGGAGTGCAGCCAGGCAGTGAGGGAAGGGTGGGTGAGGAGGGAAGGGAAGGCGGGGGGCAGATCAAGGCCCAGCGTTGAGGAAGGGAGTGGAGCTGGGCCTGGGGCAGGCACTGCCCAGCTGGGGCAGGGTGTGGGGCTGAGCTATGTGAAGATCCTGCCAATATGTGCACCTCAGGAGGGCATGGGGGGCATGTGCCCCCAGATCTTCACGCGGGGCAAGGGTGGGCTTCCACTGCAGGCTGGGGCCAGTGCTGCACTGAGCTTTTCCCAGTGGAGGTGTTGGGCTGGGCTGCACTCAAAGCAGGCAGCACCAGTGCTGGGAGGGGAGGTTGGGGGCCTACAGCAAATGTTGAGGTGGCTGCAGCCCCCCCCCCCTTATCCCCAACCCAGCACTGCTCCTGCCCGGCCCCATCACAGCCCTGCCTAGCCCCCCACCAGGAAGAGCCCAGCATCACCCTGGCCCCAGCCTGCAGCACCAGCTCACTCTCACCCCCTGTGCAGATCTGGAGGCACATGCCCCCCATGCCCTCCCAGGGTGCATGCAGTGACAGGAGCTGCCCACCCCACCCCGGCTGGGCAGTGCCTGCCCCTGCCCCAGCCCCAGGCCCACTCCCTCCATCACCACAGGGGCCTTGATCTGCTCCCCCACACCCTTCCCCTCCACCCCAACAGACTTACCAGTCCAATGTTTCTCTCCCAGCTGCCCGGATGCATATCAGCAATTGGATCAGTATCGGCTGATAAGTCTTGTTAAAAATTGGCCATCTGTATCGGCCCAAAAAATCTCTATCGGTGCCCCCCTACTTGTTTTTCTGGAGCTGATGAATGTAGTCTATGAAATTTGTTTTTTATCATATCTGTCATAGTCTCCTTCTTAATAAGCAAAAAAAAGTACCTCCCCAGACTTAATGAACACATTTCTGTAGTAGCACATCATGGTGTATGCTTTAGCAAATGTGCAAAGCACAGTGGAACACAGTTGGTATTGTCACACAGCTACCTTGTCAACAAATAAGTAAAATTATTAGTACTGAAAGCCTTTTCTCATCATTTTCACAACCTGCCTATAAATTTTATTAGGTAAGTGTTAAGGAAGAGGCCAGCAATTAAGTTTTCAGAACAGTCATACTACAGTTATGTGTAACATAAGTGAGAAACAGCTGACACCTGAATTATAGCTGACACAGTTCTCCTTTTAAATATGTTATGAAACCACTTGCCCAACCGTCTACTTGCAGTACATATTCCTCCAATTCCTTTAGCCTTACAATGATTGTAGTCAAGAGAGAACAAAGAAGCCTTTTTAGGACTGGCTAGCTGGCAAACTAATTTGTACTATTACGATTGCTGATGGCTGAATGCACACTCATGTCATTGCTGTTGCACATAAAAAATAATGCTTAAATGATGGTATTTCCCCCCTACTTTTCTTGAGCATGCATACATGTGCTGTTGGGGTGCTCTCTGTGCTTTGAGCATGCACATTTGGAGTAAAATTAAAGAGGAGTTTCCTCATTCTCTTTCAGAGTTTTCCACCTACATGTCAGGATCATCCAGAAATGCGAGACTCCTCCCCAAGCAGGAAAAGCTTAACAGCATCCAGATGCTGATCTCCATAAACAGTTTTTCTAGCCTCATGAATAAAAGCTATTTACATGTATAAGACTGAAGGAATTTTTGGAATGGCTTTTATGGGCCCGTATTCATTTCTAACAAGAGACAGCGACCGAAGGGAAAATGCATAGAATATATCCATTCTTTATTTATGGAGAAAGAAAGCCAATACTGTCCCTTCTCAGTCCAGATTCTAAATTCATACTGATGGGTTTGTAGCTCACTTAATTTACCACAACACACAAGGAACATGGTTAAGGTAATAGAGGGCTTTCAGAACATCAGCTGGTCAGAAGATTGGTCCAGTCAAGCTGATGTGTGGAAGCTGTTCCAACATAGTATAATATCATTGAAAAGGCACAAAAAAGCTTGAGGAATAAATGTCAAAAAGATCCTTTCTTGGGAAGAATATAAATCAGCTTCCATTAGGCACATCTGTATAAAACAGGGGTGTGCAAAATGTGGCCTGGGGGCCAGATGCAGCCCTCCAGGCCATTCTGTCCGACCCGCGGGCCCCCCCCAAATTTAGAAAATTAATATTTATCTGCCCCTGGCTGCCTATCATGTGGCCCTCTGGCTTGCCAAAATTCAGTAAGTGGCCCTCCACCCAAAATAATTGCCCGCCCCTGGTATAAAAGAACAGAAGCAGGACTATTAAATTGCTAGTAGATAATCCACGTCTATTGACTCTGAAGTAAGTTTTTTGATCTGCTAGTTATGGAGCTAATCATCTCTTTTCAGCATGAAAAAAAATACCCTTTGTTCACCACTGACTCAGATCAAAGATCAGTAGAAACGGATGTTCTGGCTAACAGATGGACAAAAAGCCTCTCAAATTTCCTTCCTCTTCTGCTGCTAGAAGGAGTTATTTGGATTATTACAAAGGTAGAAGAGACGGTTGTTCTTGACACCCCAAATTGATCTAATGTAGCAGGGGTTTTCAGACCTAGCCAAACTGTCAGGGATGCTCCAATTCATCTTCTCAGACAGAAGAATCTGCTCCTGCATACCACCCCAAACAGCCTAAAGTCGACAGTTTGGTATAGTGTGACAAATCCCATGAAAGATTTGAGCCACAGCTCCAAACTAGCAGATGTCTTCCTAACCTCCTGGAGGGCTTCCACAGCAGGTAAAAATATGGACACAATTTTCTTATAGGTATCAAGATGAGAAGGTCAGAAAAATGAGGCATTCTGGATCCCCTAGACCAATGGTTCTCAAGGTTTTTTCTCGCGGACGACTTGAAAATTGCTGAGGGTCTTGGCGGACCACTAAATAAACTTTTTTTTTTTTCTACAAATCAAAGTACACAACTCATATTTTCATATCAGTAGTCTTACCTTTCTAATGTGCTGGATCTCCCTGTTTTTTTGAGCAAAGTTCTGGGAAGTTGGGTGTAATGTTTATCATCTTTAGCCTTAGGTCACCTTTCTGCAGACCACCTGAATGGAGCTCACAGACCAGTGGTGGTCTGTGGACCAGAGTTTAAGAACCTCTGCCCTAGACTTCCTTACAGGGTGGCTTTGACTGGGCCAAAGACCTAGGATACCATTGTGTCAGTGAAATAAGCTTCAAAGTATCAAATATATGCTCATCTAAGGGTGGTATCACAGATTCACTTGCAACAAATGGCAAATGACTGGAATGTAGAGACCTATTAGTACGTTATGCGAATGAGATACCCCTTGCCTGAAGGGTAACAACTTTGCAATGCCACAAGGGCACTTGTGCATATTCAAGCAGTTTATCACATGCTTCTCATTGAATATGGTATCACCCTAAGTCTCTGGTTTATTGACCTATTAGTCCGAGTCAGTAAGGATCAGTCTTTGGAGCAATAGGTGTGTCCAACAGAAAGAACCTATCTTTCCTTATCTGAGACCAGCCCTGAGTGATGCAATTATTCAGGACCTGTTTGTTCAAATCAAAGACTTCAATACCCTTGTATTTTTTCTTCAGAAATACATGGTCATTGATCCCAGGTTCTGAAATCTATGCTCATAGATGATGTGAACTTTAAAGCACTTGCCATGAAGATTAGCTACTGCAGAAAGATGTTAACATCTTTTTTTACCCAGGTTAGTTCTTCCTCCTCTACCTTCTTTTATTTTGCCTAAAGCCTCAGTGTCTGAGATGCACACATTGTTAAATATGTAAGGAACTATTATGAATTGCCCTAGTAGAACTGAAAGGGATCACATCCTTATTCATTTTATTTTACCACATATTCTTGAGCTTGAAACATCTCAATCCTGTAAAATCAGTTCATCTGCAGCTGCTGTTTTTACCTGAGCATAGGCAGCTGTGGACACAATGATTACATTCAATGCATCTTCTGGCATTCTCCCGGGCAGAACAGGCCTCAGTAACTACAGAGGAAATCAGCAAAGCTGTCACCTCGATTTCCATACAAATCTCTTATAAAACACTACAGGCTTCACCCCCAGTCCTCAGCGCAGCAGGTTAATTTAGCAGAAAGGTGTTTTGTGCAGAAACCTAGAATAGATTCATGCTACTGATTTTAGGGAATGGCAAGAACATTTTTTTCCTGTCCTATTTTTCTCACATCCTCAGCGCTGACTATATTGCAAAGGTTTTCAGTCAGGAAAGAGCCAGGATCCAGAATGGGAAATTTGTTTCCAGACTGTCTTTTTGAAATTAACATTCATCTGTCCAACCTGGGATACATTTTGCATGTAGATGTGTTCTGATCACCCTATCTGAAGCCCATGTGTATGCTTTATACCATGGACCACTGGTGCTGCCTTAGTCAGGGGGGGACACACACCCCCACAGTGACTGGGGTGGAGGGGAGTCCCCCTGCAGCCAATCTTGCTGACCAAGGGCGGGAGGTCCCCCCACAGCTGATCACAAGACAGCCAATTGCTGCAGCCACTTCCAGGAATGCAATGTCTCTCCACTCCTCGGCTGATGCTTGCGGGGGGGCACCAGAGCTCCCACCTGCCCCCCTGCCCATTGCCTAAGTGGCAAGAGCAGCCACTCGGGGGGGGCACATGCACCCCCTATGCATCACCACTGCTTTATACTATATAATTAAGGCACTGCTATCAATTTGCATTTAATCTTCCAATAACAATTTACTCCTTTGCAACTGTGGAAATACCTGACTAGCACAAGTATAGATCCCGTAGGGCGAAAACTAAAATGCCTCCAGTTATAGCAAGGAGAGGCATACCTTAAAATACAGGCAGGGAAAG
>NW_005842406.1:184768-203719 GCF_000455745.1 Alligator sinensis | reverse complement strand
AGAGGTTCGTTCCAGTAAAAAGAAATCAGGGACTTCAATTTCTATTTGTTCTTACTGTTTTCTTCAATGTAAAATGGATTAAAGAAAATTATTGCTCTCTGCACTACAATATGCTTATTTTAGCCTCATAATTGCCTCATATCATACTATCTTGTAGTTCTCTAGCACCTTCCATTCACATTTTTCAAAGCATCTTTACAAAACGGAATTTAAATATAGCTTTTCCATGCTCCTCCAAGGTAAGCAGATATTGGCAGCCACTTTTTAAGGTTTAGGAAGCTGTGCAAGGTTTGTAAAACAGCTCCAATTTGGTTTGCAGTTAAGAATGTACAATGAATTGAATGCATTCAAAATGCAGAGTCTATCAGTCACACACAGGTGAAAAAACTTGTATGTGCCCAAAAGTTAAACAAACAGAATTCCCTCAAGTAGGGCCAGTCTGCCATCTGTATGTGCACGGCTATGGCTATGCTGGGGGAAGAGACAAAAAATGTAACTATATGTATATTTTCAAGCTCATAAAAAGAGGTGCTGGTTTGAAAGCTGGCTGTAAGCGACAACCAAAGGTTCACAGTAAGTGAGTCTGGCCCTATTGCAGTCAGTGGGAATGTTGCTTGTGATTTTGTGGAGCCAAGGTTTCACCATGGAATTTCTAGCAAAGTCAAGAAGAGGAAAAAGTCTTATCTGAAGACCAGGATGGGATCTGTGGAGAGTGGGGGGCAATTTCTCTGCCTTTGTCTGCTGTGGGGTAGTTCTTCTGAAGTATCTGGGGTTGGCCAGTGATAAATGTAGGATACAGCTAGATAGATATTGAGACTACCGGTTTGGCAGCTTTCTTCTTCTTGTCTCCTTATACCTAGTCCTGCCTCACAGGATCATTTCTTCACTTCTGCTTTAGATGAAAAGATCAAGTCCTAAAGTGACTGAAGAGACTGAAGTGATCTTTGATTATGCCCAAGTTTGATGTGTGGGGAAATGTTTTTAATGAGACAAACTCACAGAATGGACCATTTTTCTAATGAACAGGTTGTGCACGTTAGAAATGATAATGACATTCTCTAATGCAAGCACCCTTGCCTTCCCAGGTACTGCCTATTACTTTTTTTTTTCAATTTTGTAATCTGTATGCACTTCTTTTCTTTTTCTATGTCTCATTAGTTCTTTATTTCTACTGTAAATCTGTCATGTTGCAAAGCAAACCCTAATATACACAGTACACTAAGTGAATATATATTTTTCTCTGTGTGACAGCACAGTTTAAAGTAAATCATGTTGCTGAATGCAACAGTGTTTTCTTGGGTTAGTGAAGTTTACATTTAACTGAACTATTTACTCTTTGATCCTTTCCATATAGTTTCCTTTATCACTTTAACAATGTTGAATTAGAAAAATAAACTGATAAAAACTGTGTATTAGTAGTAATCATGCTTAAAACCTACTTTGTGTTTTGCATTTTCAAAGCACTGGACAACACACTTTTGAAGTCTGACTTTGTAGCTGGTTGGAGCTTTTTATCATTTGATAGCTACTTTACAGGTGTAACTGGTCTCCAAGTAATTGCACAATTAATCAGTTAATTGCAAGGTACCTGTAATGTGTAAGGGGGGTGGGGCTGAGTAGGATACCTAGATGCCCTTTTCACCCCAAGGGCAGATGGCAATCTAGGCGTGACAGCAGGCCACAGAGGCTTCTCTTTTATTGTTTTCGCATGACACAGTGTTTTGGGTGAAGTTGTCCCCAGGTTCAGACTATAGTTTTGTAGCTGCTTTGTTGCAAGCATGGCAGATTGGGCTTGAGAAGAATGAGTGAAGCTCTGAGACAGTTGTGGACAGAGAAAGTCCCAGAGTGGAGTTGTAAGGAGTGACCTAGAAAGCACTACCCGGAGACGAAGCAGAAGAGAATGTTATGAGATGAATGCCCATCTGCGATGATAAGGAGGAGACAGTCCTAGATAAAGGGGCTTGAAAACAAAAGCAAGAAGCTAAATACTGGGTTAAAGGGCTCATTAAAATACTAAAAATTACGCCCCTAGGTGGGGAAAAAGTATGCTAATGAAACACACATGTATGTAAATGAGATACATGGCTAAAACACAGGTATAGAGACATGCTCAGTGAAGAACTCCTTGCGTCACTCCTTTATAACCAATTAGCAAACAAGGATGCTTATGAAGGTTCAAAAACTCCTGTATAAAAGATGCTTAGAAATAGTGATCTGTGTGCTTGTTATGTGAAATTATTCCGCTTGCACCTTTTATTGCTAGCAATAAATCTTCTTTATACTTTCACCCCTGGTATCTTTATTGGCCTTTGCATACCGGGCACGATCCCAGACTTGAGCTGGGGCTCAACAGAGTGAGCAAGTCTGAGTGAGGATGGAAGGAATTGCAATGGCACAATAAAGACTGGTTATTTTGAAGCAGTCTGCTGTGTTGTTTGGGACACTGACACCCTGACCTGTCCTCTTTAAGGCTAGGGACAGACATTACACATAAACTGGTTTAAGTGATCAGAAACTGTTTTAAACCTGTAACAGAACAGTCATTCAGTGCACATAAACCAGTTTGAAAATGACTGAAACCAATTTGAGATAAACCTGGTTGAATGTAGTATCAGACTTAACTGATTTGGGTCAAACTGGTTTACGCAATGTTTGTCCCAGATCCTTTCCTGGTTTAAGTTGAACCAGACTCCCACAGCATCCCAGCATGCTCTCTGGGCTGGGCGGGCCCATCCCCTCTGCTCCCTGGCTGGAGCTCCAGCAGAGACTTGCAGGCACAGCAGAGTTTGCCCAGCTTCCCCAAGCCACCCTCACCACCCTCACTGCTTAAGTAGAGATCCCTTCCTGCTCTTTCCCACAGCATAGACCATAGCCAGCATGTGGTATGCTAGCTAATGCTGAGAGGTGTCGCTGTAAAGCAGACAGGACAGTGTCTGTTTAGGGATTTTTGGAACTAATCAACATGTCAGCTGGTAATGTCCCTGCATTTCTTCCTTTGAAAAAAGCTGTTTAAGAAAAGCTTGATTTAATGAGTGAGGCTTTGTATTCTAATGGGGTGCTAAATACTGATAACAAAGCTGATAAATGCTCTGTTATCAAGGGGAGAGGGAACCCCTCCCTAATCAGAGCATCTTGCAGGGGCCTGGCCACACACCCCTCAGCTCAGCATTATGGAAGGGATGGGAGGGTTGCTCTAATACCCCCCAGCTTCTAGCATGAGCTGCTGCACCTCAGTCCAGAGATGATGCCTGTATGGCTACAAACAGGTTAGACTAACCTGCAAAGATTGAATCAATTCAGGCTCAGGATTTTTGAATGTCTGTCCCTAGCCTAAAAGAAGAAAACATTCCCTCCTTCCAGAAAGCTGACTGATAATTAGGAGCCCCCAGAGGTGAGGGTGCTATGAATCACTGGGAAAGCCAGAGACTGATAAGAGCCAGGGTCTCAAAGCCAGAGGCTTGCCACTTGTGAAGCTATGCTAGAGCTGGCTTCAGGGAGTCCTCTTAGGAGAGAGAGACCAAATAAGGCTGCTTCTTGAGAGGGCTTTGAGGAGGAGCTTGTCCTGTTCCCCATGAAAGGGGCAATTTGATCCTTTTTCATGATAAGCAACTAGAAGGCAAGGTAGATATGCACCTTATAGACTAACTAAATAAGATATATAGAAAGCACAAGCTTTTGTGAACTTGAGCTGACTTCATCAGATACTGTGAAAGGACAAGCATAGACAGTGTATAAAGTGGAGCGAATGTTTAGAGCATCCATCATTGTAAAGCTTTACCTAAAGTTGCAGCCTACAGCTCCCTCACAACCAACAGCTTCGCTAACTGGCTATTAGGCTTTGCAAAGAGGAGCCCACCATGGAGAAGAAGGATTCTAATTAGCCACTTATCCCCTCTGTCTCATTTGTTATGGATGTATCGGTTTTGCAGGTCCTATTGAATAGGACCTTAGTACAAGTTACTCCTAAAATAAGGGCCAATGAATAGAAGTTCCTAATATATTGATATATACTGTGAACAAGATAATGTTTCCCTGTGTATGCAATGAAGTATGCAAATGACTGCTTATTTCCGGGGTGCTGGTGGTTTCCACTTGGGGGTGCTGTAGAGTTAAAAATATTGCTAAATAAATAAATAAATAAATAAATAAAATAAAACAGTGAGAAAAGCAATGAAGCAAATAAGCAGCTTTTTGTCTGTGAGAGCAATGAGCTGAACATAAAACCCCATATCTGTTCTAACTGTTGTGGAGGATGTGGCTGGGTTTTTATATTTTATTAATTGGGCAGGACACATTGTTTGGAATTCTATTGTAGTTGTTTTCTTTTAAGGAAAGCCAAAATTCCACCTAAAAGTCTTCCTAGCCTAACTATGGGACTTGTTACATGATAATTTTGGGCAGATCCTGAAGCTCTTAACACCTGGATTGTCCACATAGTAACATCTGAAACTAATGTTAAGCACTCTTTAGGAAGCTCAAAGTTATGCCAGTTTGGGACAGAATTATCTCTGGTCCATGTTACCCAGCTTGCATTAGGGCTGCATTCCACATTACACTGTGAGCTGCCCAAATGTTGATCGGGATTAGGGCTAGCTCTGGTTTAGAGCAGTCACACTTCAGCCAAGAGGCCCAGAGGACTGAAAAGTAAGAATCCCCCCTCCCATTCTATGCTCCCCCCCCACCCCAGGGGCTCCCTCTGCCCCTTGGGGTTGACCCCTACCTCCTGGACCACCACCTGCCTGCCAGGCTGCTGTTCTTCTTTAGGCTCAGTGGCAATGACTGGGCAGGCATGTTAACCCTTTCCTGCCTGCCCCCCTGGGACAGACAGCGTGGGCAACCACAAGTAAGCAGGGACAAGGGGAGCGAGCTGGGATCTGGGACGCTGGGGAAGGCAGAGGGAGGCAGTGGGCTGGATCAGAGCTAGAGGGAGCGGGTGGGTGTGGTGCTTACATTAAGGTGTAACCTAGTGTGGCTACACCTTAATGTAAGGGCTTTGTTACATGGGAATTTGGGGCAGCTACTGGAGCTCTTAACCCCTGAATTACCCACTCGTTAACTGTGAAACTGGTTTTAAATACTCATTAGGTGGCTGAAAGTGATGCCACTCCAGAGCAGGATTATCTTTGATCCATGCTATCCAGCTCCTGTTGCACTAAGGTGTAGCCATGCTAGGTAGGCTACACTTTAGTGTAACCACCCCACCTGCCCCCCTCTCTTGCTGGTTCAGATTGGGTCCACTGCCTCCCCCACTCCTCCCCACCACACCAGATCTCTGCTCACTGTCCTCCCTGACTCCCCACCAGTTTACTTGTGGCTGCCTGCACTGTCTGCCTTGAGGGACCAGGCAAGGAAGCATTAACCTCTCCCCCAAAGGTAAGTGTGTGTTCTCTTTCAGGTTGGCCAATCTCCTCCAGCAGGCTTTAAACTAGCTTCATTGGGGGAAGGGGAAGATGAGGATGGAGGGAGCCACACAGCACCAAACCAAGAGCCACCCACAAGAACAGCCCAGCCAAGATGGGCAATGAACACAAAGAATACCCAGGTAAGAGACAGGGGCCCAGATAGTCCTGGAATTAGTGGGGCAGTGCATACACCTCCAGGAGGCCTCAAATGCCTCTACATTAATGCTCGTAGTATGGGGAACAAGCAGCAGGAACTTGCCCTCCTGCTAGCTAACATAAACCCGGACATAGTGGGGCTCACTGAAATGTGGTGGGATCCAACACATGACTGGCCGGTAAACATCAAGGGCTATAGGCTGTACAGGAGGAATAGAACAGGGAGGAAAGGTGGGGGTGTGGTGCTCTACATCAAAGAGCAATACACATCCTCAACAAACAGCACTGGGTCAGAGGAGGGGCAGACTGAAGTTCTCTGTGTCTGAATACAAGGGGGGCAGGGGGAAAGGGACTTAACAGTAGGGGTTTACTACAGGCCACCCAACCAGGGGGAAGAGATGGACTGGGAATTCTCAGGTCAGCTCGTGGAGACAGTTAAGTCAAGGGACGTGGTTATCATTGGTGACCTAAACTATTTGGACATCTTCTGGGAAGAGCAGTCAGCCAGGTCTGACCGCTCACATAAGTTCCTAGCCAAGTTACAGGATCTCCATCTAAACTAGGAGGTGCACAGTCCCACCAGGGGAAATGCCTTGTTAGACCTGGTCCTGGCCACGGGCGATCACCTGGTGAGTGGACTGCGGGTGCTCAACCACCTGGGTGATAGCGATCATCGCCTATTGGAATTCACCATCCAGCTCAGGGTGTCAAAGGCCTGCAGCAAGGCAACAGCCCTAGACTTCAGGAGGGCGGATTTCAATGAGGTAAGGAAACTAGTTGGGAAGGCACTGAGGTTCTGGAGGGGAGGGGAGTTGGGAGTCCAGGAAGGGTGGTCGTTCCTTAAGGAAACTATCCTCCAAGCCCAAAGGGTGACAATCCCAACGCAGATCAAAGGGGGCAAGAGTGCTCAAAGCCCCCATGGCTCACCAAAAGCATCCAGGAACATCTTAAAGCAAAAAAGTAGGCGTACACCCAATGGAAGGGAGGGACCATCACGAAGGAGGATTATACCTCCATTGCTCAAGACTGTAGGGGGGCTGTTAGGAAGGCTAAGGTGGAGATGGAACTGGGACTAGCGACCCGGATCAAGGATAACAAGAAGTCCTTTTTTAAATACATAGGGAGTAAAAAGAAGGTACTGGGTAACATAGGGCCTCTGCAGGACACACTAGGAAATCTGGTGGTCACACCAGATGATAAAGCTAACCTCTTTAAGAATTTCTTTGCCTCCATCTTTTTGAGCAGGGACCAGGGCATCCCCCCCACTGGGATCCCCGAAGGACCCAGGAGAGGTGCTGCCAGGCCCAGGGTCAGTGAGAACCTAGTCAGGGAACTTCTGGTGGGACTAGACATGTTCAAATCAGCAGGTCCTGACAATCTCCACCCTAGAGTGCTGAGGGAATTAGCAGAGGTCATTGTGGGACCCCTGGTACAGCTTTACGAGCACTCATGGTGCTCTGGCAAGGTGCCAGAGGACTGGAAAAGGGCCAATGTGGTCCCCGTTTTCAAAAAAGGGAGGAAGGAGGACCCAGGAAACTGCAGGCCCGTTAGTCTTACCTTGCTCCTGGGGAAGCTCTTTGAGAAAATTATCCAGGAGCACACCTGCAAGGGACCAGCAGGGGAGATTATGCTTAGGAGCAACCAACATGGCTCATTTGAGGTAGGTTCTATCAAACCAACCTGGTGGCCTTCTACGACCAGGTCACAAAATCCTTGGATGTAGGTGTTGCAGTGGAGGTAGTCTTTCTGGACTTTAGGAAGGCCTTCAACACTGTCTCTCACCCCATTCTCATTAAAGAAATTAGGCAACTGTTGTGTCGATGCCTACACAGTCAGATGGGTCACAAATTGGCTGGAGGGCTGCACCCAGAGGGTTGTGGTGGATGGGTCTTTTTTGACCTGGAGGGATGTGGGCAGTGGGGTCCCCCAGGGCTCAGTCCTCGGGCCCAGACTGTTCAGCATCTTTATCAGCAAGTTGGATGAGGAGGTGAAAAGCACCTTGTTCAAATTTGCGGATGACACTAAGATGTGGGGAGAAGTGGGCACGCTAGAGGAGAGGGACAGGCTACACCTAGATCTAGACAGGTTACAGAGGTGGGCAGATGAGATAAGGGTGGGATTCAGTACTGACAAGTGCAAGGTACTGCACCTGGGGAGGAAGAACCAGCAGCATACCTACAGGCTGGGGAACTCCCTTCTAGTCAGCACAGAGGCAGAAAAGGATCTTGGTGTCATTATTGATTCCAAGACGAACATGGGCTGCCAATGTGGGGATGCGGTCAGGAAGGCTAATCACACCTTGCAATGCATCCACAGATGCATCACGAGCAGGTCCAAGGAGGTGATCCACCCCCTTTATATGACATTGGTCAGGCCACAGTTGGAGTACTATGTCCAGTTCTGGGTGCCGCACTTTAGGAGGGATGTGGCCAGCATTGAGAGGGTCCAGAGGAGGGCCACTCGCATGATCAAGGGGCAGCAAGGCAGGTCCTATGAGTGGAGGCTATGGGACCTGAACCTGTTCAGCCTCCACAAGAGAAGACTGAGAGGGGATCTGGTGGCCATCTACAAACTGGCCAAGTGGGACCAGCAGGCTATGGGAGAATTCCTGTTCCCCCGAGCACTACTGGGAGTAACTAGGAGTAGCGGCCATAAGTTGACTGAGAGTAGATTCAGGCTAGACATCAGGAGGCACTACTTCACAGTCAGGGCGGCTAGGAGCTGGAACCAACTTCCAAGGGAAGTGGTGCTCGCTACTACCCTGGGGGTCTTCAGAAGGAGGCTAGATAATCACCTAGCCGGGATTGTTTGACCCCAGCTTTCTTTCCTGCCCAGGACAGGGGGTCAGACTTGATGATCTGCTCAGGTCCCTTCCGACCCTACCTACTATGAAACTGTGAAACCTGCCTGGCCACAACAGCTGCTGCTGCTACCAGAAGAGCAGCAGCCTGGCATCAGTGGTGGCCAGGCAGGCAAGTTAACCCTTCCCTGCCTGCTCCCTTGAGACAGACAGCACAGGCAGCCACAAGTAAGTGGGAAAGGGAGTGCAGGGGAGCACAAGGGGTAAGGGGGAACAGGAAGGGCCTTGGGGAGCAGGGGTCAGGGGAGAAGCCTGAAAAGGGAGGGATTCTTACCATTCAGTCCTCCAGGCCCCTGGTGGTCTGAAGTGACTCCTCCAAACTCAAGCTAGCACCAATGCCCATCAACATTTGTGCAGCTCACAGGGGAAGGTGTCACGAGGCCTTATGTCAATCAGTGGTGTAAATCCCAGTCCTAACTGTCATAGCTATGCCAGCAAAAGCCCTCAGCACAGAAATAATTCTACCAGCAAAAAAAAAAAGTCTGGTATTTATTTCATTCAGGGAACTGGTTTGAATTATACCAGCTAACCCAGAACTCCCACTGAAGTCAGCAGACCAGATTCTGCTCTTTGGTTATGTTGGGGAAAATCTAGCTATTTTGTACCATGTTGCAACCACTAATTTAAGAGGCTTTGCAAATCTGAGTGGGGAGGATTTAGGAAGCTGATTTAAAGGATTTGAATTTTCACAAAGTTTTAGGAAGAAAGAAAACGGATTAAATACAGTGTATCCTTGAATGTAGTTGCAGTTTCTGAGTAAACAAGTGTAAAGCGAAGGCAATGAAAGCAAGTGTCTAAGGGCACATCATCATTGCATCCCTAGCAATGCCAGAAGGGGAGGGAGTGTCTCAACACACTGTGCCCATTCGCTCCCATTTATGCATGTCAAACCCAGAAATCTATCAGTGAAGCTGCTTTGGTGGAGACCCCAGAGCTTCTCATGACCCCTGTCTCTGGCATATTTGAGAGCAGTGTGTCCATCATCTGTCTAGGTTTGGTGGCTGAGTAGTGAACAGGTGGGTAGGACATACTCACAGAAGGGCAGCCCTTTGCAAATAGGAGACTGAAGTGCAGTGGAGTCATTGCCTCTCTCCCTGCTCATCCCCTGCTATTTTTTAACTCCACTGTCCTCTCCGTAACCCCACCGATGTCGCAGATATGAGAAAAGGCTATGGAAAGCTCCCTAGAATAGAACTATGGGTGAGAGGCAGAGGTCTTTTCTGTACTCTCCTACATTTGAGAAGTGCCCTTGTTGCCATGAAAGATACAATACAAGGAATCAGGCAGATACATTAGACTGCCTTTTGAAGACCAGTCTTCAGCCAGATAGCCCACCCTCCAGTGGGACCAAGGTAATTATCTTAATCCCATACTGAGCCACACACACACATGCATTCCAGAGCCACATAATTCCTAACTAATATCAAACTAGATAATTTCTGAGTGTAGCGACTTGTCCCTGCTTTTTCTCAGTAGTGCATGGAGTTTTCTTGCCTGCAACTTTTTTTTTTTTCTCCTAGTGATTGTGCACTTTGAAAAAATGAAGGTTTTGTGATGGGGTCGAAGCTTTGCTCTTCCTGAAGCTCACCATTTATGGACAGAAGAGCTGCACCATGGACCACATTTCAAACTCCGGGCTTACTTCCATGACAGTAGGTATAAAGCAATCCTCATGTGTCAGATCCTGCCTTCCCCGATAGATATGCAACCGCTGTTAGAGTATTGTAGCCATTGCATAGACCAATCAGGTGACAGAATGCAACACACAGCTGTCTCTTTTTAATATAGTTCATTTCATAATTATTTCTTTGAATGCATGTGGTAAAAGATGCACCCATTGTGTGATGAATCCATATTCATTGCTGTAGCTTGTAGTCATACGGAGATGTTTAGAACTGTTAGACTCTTCTGGTCAGACAGGCTGGCACCCATATTTTACTAAGCCATAAAATCCTTAGTAGACTAAATATTTTGGACTGCAGCTTAGTCAACATCTAATTTCCCCTGGCTGCCACAGCAACTCAAACAAACCATAAAAATAGTAAATTTAACTTAACAAATCAAGCACACAGATTACCCAAATAAAAATGGAGACATTGAACTGGTTGTAATGAGGAAACTTTTAAACATACAAGAGACAAAGAATGTATTATCAGGTCACAATTGCCACCAGAGTCAAAATTAAAACAAATATGCCAAAGGCAAATTGTAAAATTGGAACCAGTCAGATATGGGAAAATAGCAACATGTCAGTATGAAATTCTGTGTAGCATTTCATATTCTATATGACATGACCTATTTTTTGTCTTTTCTTATATAGACAAATACGATATATAGAGGAATATAAAGAAATGCATTTATATAGAGAAATACACTTGTTCAGAAATACTAACTTCCATATGGATAAAAATTAAGAAATAACACTGAAAATTGATTGCATATTGGTTCATGTTTTGAGAGAATTGACTGAACTCTAGGCTTTGCCTTTATTCTCACCTGCCACTTATTCACCAGATGCAGACCGGGGAGAGTCAGGATCTTAAGGTTAGCTTACAAAGGGAAAAGATATTGTCTTACCTTACATGGTACCTAAACTGTTTTAAATAACATTAAATGAGATTTAGTATCTGCCTTATCCTATTCAGACAAAGACAGTCACATTTTTTTAAAGTTTTGGCTGCTCATGGCTGGTGATTACCATTTATCTCTCTTAGGATTAATTAGAATATACTAAGATTTACAAAACATAGCTGTCCTTGCCTGTTCTTAAGGGCAAAGAAAACATGCTAACTAACTTTACTAGAGAGAAGAGAAGACTGAGGGGGATTTGATTACAGTTTTCAGATACCTGCAGGGAAATTACAGAGAGCAGCTGGCTGGACTAGATCACCTCTTAAAGTCCCTTCCAGCCCTACTTTCCTACAGACAATTTTGTTATTGATGATCTGTAATCTTATTACTGACAAACTTTTTTACTGGCATACATTTTACATAATATAAATGTAACTCTTCTGCCAGACCCTGGACAAGGGTGGGTTCAACTTGTCACCCTTGTCCAAAGCTTGGAAAAGAGTAACATTTACATGATGTCAGTAAAAATAAATATTGGGGTGGCAACCCTGTTTAAATGCAGCAAGAGTTTTTACATAGTGCTGTCCCTACCTCACATTCACCCCCACACCCTCATGATCCCCTACTCACCCCCATACTCTGGTGCTTCTAACCACACTCTGTACCATATTACGCCCCCCTCCAGCCTTATCTGTGCCAGCCCCACCTCCCCATCCCACCATAGACCCCCAAATAAGGACTACTGTCTGCCTACTTACCTACCAGTAGTGGTACAGGTAGGCCACAGGATGCAACAATAGGAGCAGCAGCAGCATATGACTGGTGAGGGAATGGACTACAGGCTCCAAAACCCTGAGAGAATGCTCCCTGCAGGGTGCTGTGCTCCTGTTCAGACACCAAGTGGTGCTCTTCTGCTCTGCCTGCCCTTCAGTATGCAGCTTTGTTCAGAGATTGAACTTCAGTCAAGCTCCCAGGTTATTTAGTTTTTACAGATGGCTCCATTTGTTTATGAACTTTACAGACAGGTTCACTGTCATTATGTCTGTAAATGTTGGTGAAACAATTTCCATTTAATTTCTCCATGAGTTCTATATTGTCATATTCAATTTGTTTGATTAGCTTCAGAAAAAAATTAAGCATTTGGTTAATTTATGGTCAATTAATTTAAGGTGTGGACAATGCAAAAAAAAAAAGAAAGAAAAAAGAAAATGAAGCAGCAGGAGTGTGGAGGGGCTGGCTCTGGGAGTTACCCTGGGATCTGGTGCCTTTTTTGCCCTCCTGTTACCAAGATGAATCAATCCAGTTCAAGGTCAGAAGTGACTAAAAGTTATTCTTAGTTGTGAAGAGTATCCATGGTCTTTAGTACATATCCAAAGTCCCTGCCAGGATGGATGCTAATTAGCCTCTTCAGCAGAATGCTAGTAGGAAATATTGGCCATGGGGACTGAACTATACTGGCAGTGTCCTTTGTTGACTGTGAGGTACAGAGAAGATGGTGGTAGTATTGCCATTGTCTATGCAGTACTTATATTTTTGCCATCCATAAATGTTTTTGGATTTTCAGAGCAGCCCAACCAGTCTCTTTCACAGTTATTAAATTTATTCAATGAAAAAAGACCTGTTCTTTTCATCCTAGGAAGCATATTGCTCTTAGATGTATAAGCATATCATGTGTCTGGTACAAAATCCTTTGTCTTTCTGTGGATGTTTTCAGTGGAGAGTTGTGAAATATTTTATGTCTGAGGGATTAGATTTCTATTAATTAACAGTACATGAACAGCATTGCTATTTTAATTATATTGAGGCTTGCATGTTAGTATTGCACCGATATTATTATAGCATTTGTATAATAAAAATGATGTTTTCTCTGAAATTTGTATGTGAATTGGATCTATTTACTTGGAAGAGAAAATCGTGAAATTAACATTAGAAGTATGCTTAATTAAGCCAAAAACAACCCTGCGGCTCCGTAACATTCTTCTTTCCATTAGTCCAGTAAATTTTAAATAAAATACTCAGATGAAATATACAATTCTTATAATATTATATAATTCTTATAATATCATTCCTTCTCCATATCACTCAACAAATTTTAAAGACACAGTAGAATGAATTGCACATTGTTAAATGGTGTGCAGGAGATGCTTGTCTCTGCTCTTTTAATGAGTTTTGCGGGTATGCCCCCTATACACTGAGGTAAAGCTTATCATACATGTGTCATCAGGGAGATCTGTGTGAAAATGCTCAACTAAGAGAAAACCTTTGCAATGGAAGGAGTATTCCTGAAGGAGTATTCCCTTGGGTTGTGTTAGAATAAAAGAGCATACTCCAGGGTGGGGTGGGAGGGGGTGTTTTAATTAGAGTTGCTCTCTCAGGAGCCACTGTAATTAAAATACCTGCAGTGTCGTGTGTATTTAGCACCCCCTCATTTCAAAATGATGGTGGGGGTGCTTTAACTAAAGCTTGTTTGACAAGCTTTGAGTCAAGCAGCCCCGCCACCATTTTGAAATGAGGTGTAGCCCAGGTATGCCTGGGGGGTGTACCCTGTCCTCCGATGACAGTGGTGGTGGTCAGGCAGGGTGCTGAGGAAGGGGTCAGATACTAGAGCGGCCTCCTCCCCTCTCTATAGAGCTAGGCCAAAACCAAGTGCTCAACTATGTACAGTTTATTACAAGAATAGATACAGACAATATAAAACATAGAATATTTACAAGACTTAACATATAATACTATATATAATAGTCCACAATTCACATATAATACCAAATATGAACCAAATTAACCTATACAACTCAATTAACACATAGGGATATTAACCTATATAACCCAAGTAACTTAACCACAATATTTCTTTGAAACTTCACAAATAACAATACCAATATACACATCGAGGCATTAAAACACATAAACCATATAACCCCACTTAAAGAATACCCCTAGCTATATAGCCCTTAACACAACGACAGCCTTAAAATAGGGAGCGCTCTCAGCACCTCCCCGAGGGGTTTCCCTGAAGCCCCTCCCCTTTAGGGCCCTGGGACGTGGACATGCCCCTCACGAAATGGAAGGTGGAGGCGGTAGACCCTCCTCACCTGTGTCAGCCTCCCCTGCGGGGTCCCACTTCCCCAATAACTCACACTTCCTCTCTGGAGAAGTCAAGGCTCGTCCTCTGATGTCCGATCCTGCAAGACCCTCTCCCCAGTGGTATCTTCGGCTCTCCTCGACAGCCCGACACCCTGCAGTGGGCACCCAGGGCTCTCTGTCTCTCGTGGGAGACAAGCCGTTCCAGGCTCCAACTCCCTGGTCTCACACCAGGGTTCTCCCCTTTTCTGGGCCCTGCTTTGGGCACTGGGGCTCTTTTAGTTAGAAGTGGAGCCATACTATGGGGCTCCAGTCACTCGGCCTAGGTCTGAGGCTAACATGAGCAGCCATGAGCTGCTTTCAAGGCGGTTCTCCATGCGCCGACCTGCACACTGTGCGGGGCCCGAGCAGCCATGAGCTGCTCCCAGGGCCAGCTCTCTATGTGCCAATCTGCACACCAACTGCCCAGCTGCTTGCTGGGTTTGCAGGCTCAAGCTGCCTCGAATGGCTCCTAGAGCCCGATCCCTATGCACCAATTTCCGCTCAAGCAGGGTCCTGAGGACGACTGTCTCTGGAGCTCCTCTGTCCTTGCCGTCGTTCATCGTCTCTCTCCAGCCTGCTGAGCATGCTCCCCTTTTATACTCTTCAGGGGCTCCACCCCCAGAGTTCTCCGGACCTGGCTGGTACAGTTCCCATTCAGGTCCAGCTGCTCCTTGCCCCCTTCCTTCGGAAAAGGGCGGGGCATTGCTTCCCTTGTGCTGCCTCCAGATTGGTGGGCGGGCTCTGCCAATCAAACATCAGACCCTCGATCCTGGGACTCAACCCAAGCTCTGAAAAGGTAAGTCTGCTACAGAGGAGATGCAGAATTATAACTGACACCAAGGCTGCTGGAGCGTTCTAATGAGAATGGGTCAGAGCAGGAATCAGGAATGTGTATAGGTGCCCATAGCGGCCTTGTACATCCTTGGAACAGCAGCTTTATGTAGTGATAAACTCTCACACAGACTATATTAAACCATGATTAGAGATAAGAAGCTTGAATGTTGCAAAACAATGTGCATGAATATTCATTTGAATACCAAACAGTTATTCACTTCACTCATATTGCTGTCCCTTTTAACTTGTGAACATTTGTCTGAATAACCAAGAAGGTAGGATCAATAGGAGTATTTGGAAAATAACAGTTGTTCATACAAGTAGTTCTATTAGCATGTTCTTAAGGGGATACATCCATTTTTCATCATTTGTTGTTCTTTTTAAAAGTTAGCAGGAACAATACCAAATGAGTTAAGGTGAGACCACAGAGCAAAAGCAACTGGTTAAACAGTATGGTTTGTACACGACCCAGGGTTTGCAGGTAATAAACAGTTCAAGCAATAACAAATGCTTTTTTTTTTTTAAAAGCATATCTGTAAATAATGTATGACCAATAAAAAGGACTAAATGAGTAGCATGGATTACAACTCCATTCATCACATATCAGTAAATTCCCCCAAAATGTCATTCTTTTTAATTATTTTTTTCATGGTTAAAAACAGAAAATTATCAATTCATGCCTTAAAACATAAAATTATCAACATCATATCTAATTTCAATGCATATTTTTTATCAGATGTCCCAAATCAAAAAAGCAGCAGAAAGACAGCTGGAACCATTCAGCATTGACCTGACTTTCTGCCTTCATAAATATGTTGAGCTCTATATTAAAGCAATACATGTGTCTTGCCCCCACTACTTCAGAAGAGTTTTCCAGAATTTCAGTCTTCTGATTGTTAGAAACCATCTTCTCACTTGCAATCTCAAGGTGTTTATACACCTGCTCTGGGAGTGGGGGGTATGGAATATAATTTTTTGGAGGGTTGTCTTGAATTCACCCCCCTCCCACTGCTACAGCAGGGGAAAATAGTAGCTGGTGGGTCAGGTGTCTTGGGGCGTCATACCTTCTGCCCCTCCACTTTCAGCTCCCCACAGCCTCTGCCCCTTCCCCCCACCCCACTACTGTCAGAGACTACTCTCACGCTCTGTTGCCTCCCAGGGCACAGCATGTGGGAGCTCAGATCTTGACAGGCCATGCAGCAGTGACAGTGCTGCTGATCAGCCATGGAGGCTACCAAGTTTCCATGTGCTCCCTGCCCAGGAGAGAACCCAGCCTGAGCCAGAGCTCAGCTGCACCTGACAGTGAGGCAGGGGAAGAGGTCAGAGGTAGGGTCCGAAGGGCAGAGGGGAAGCTGGGGTGGGGAGGGGGACAGGTGGCTGCAGTGAGTCTGACTCTGGCCCTGACTTGGGCTCAGGGCCAGAGTCAGAGCCACAGCAGTGACCTTCCTCCTCTCCTCCCACTTCATACTGTATGCAAATCTAAGATGAGGAGCTTTCTCCCCTTGGGGGAAACAACTTGTCTTAGATTCAAGTAAATACAGTACCTTACTATAAGTTGAAACAGATGACTGTTGGATTCCTCAGAGATAATGATCATGTGATTTTCAGCTAAAGGGGAGAGAGAGAGAGAGAGAGAGAGACATTACCCAACCAGATGTTATCTGCACTGTTGGATAAATTAATCATAATATTAAAGAACAGACTTTATTTCTCTTTTGAAAAAAATAGGTCAAAATATGAGTTTGACAAGGAGGACCAGAGACCTGAGGAAGGATTCAGGCTATCATCTTGGAAGTGGAGCCAGATTTTTATAGGTCTTCAGGCACCTATGCAAGTAAGTAACTGCTTCAACAAATTTTCAAAAGTGCAGGTAGGCACATCGCTTCAAAGGAAGTCAAATGTCTAAGTTGCTTTCACACTTTTCAGAACCTCACTACCAGCCTTTCTGCATAAATACCTTTGAAAATAAGACTCTTGAGTGTCTAACCAGAGCACCTGAGTATGCCCTGCCTTCTGATTGTGCTGATGCTGGAACAGCCAACTTCCACATTCCATGCAGCCTGGCTTGCACGCAGTTTTTGCACTCATGTTGCTATTTTGGTTAGAGCTGTGGAAATATGGGAAGTTAATAACCTATAGCAGCAGAAGAATTTTTATATTGCTACCATATTAGGAAAATCATATGCCTCAACTACACTGGCATGGGGCTATGTGTAAACTACACTTTTGTATATACGCTGTTGTTCACTGGTGAATCATGTGCACAAGCTTTCCCATTACATACCACTGATTAGTTAGATACTGAATGAAGCAAACTTCCCTTAGACTGTTCTGCTTATGAAGTGATGGTAGCTTCTGGGACACAAAATCATATTGATGATATTTTTTTTGTTGGTTTGCTTCATCTCTCTCTATATTCATCTCCACGTTCCCAATGATGCAGGCATTTTTGTTTTCAGTTTTCTGTTGAGTTAAAAATCAGCAGGTGGCAACACAGTCTTTACTGATGCTGTTCTGTAATTTAGCAGTGGTGAATAGAGATGACAGGCTAGCACAGCATCTGCTTCCTGAAGGCACTTTTCAGTTTAGGAATGTAGCACTAAAAGGGGCCTTTTGGGCCATCAAAGCTAATCCAGTGGGTTCATTTACTCAAAGATTCCTAACAATCACCAACTTCAAAACCTCATGCATCACAACTACAAGTCACAAACTAGAAACACCAAGAACAACCACAGATAAAAGGAGGGGAAACAAGGGCACTGACAATGCCCTGCCACTGCACTGGGAGAGCAATAACTGATTAATACCTTTCACTTGCTATGATCTGCAAGTTTGTCATATGCAGCACTGGGCATAGCTTCATCGATGTCACTATCCATTTGAGACCAGTATAAAACATCCCAGGTGTGACTTTTACATTTTTCGTGTTAGCTGTGTACACACTAGTTCTGGCACCAGAAGCCCTGTCTCTCAGCTGAGTTAATTTGCCTGTGACAAGTGCCAGGCTAACACAGCTATTCTGATTCCTGTTCAAGAGCTAAGACATGCAAAGCTGTCTCAGTGCTAACTTGTGCAATGTAGGCATATCCAGGTCATAGGCTTTGAATGCAGCCATTTCCACAATCAATTTGCAACCTGGCATCCTTCTTCACAAGCCTGCCACTGTCATATCACTTTGCTAGTCAGCACTTGTCTCTCGTTCTTCATATTGCAATGAAGGAAGCATGTTGTGACAGAAGTGAAGTGTTGAGTAACTCTAGTTGTTTGTAAGAACTGTTCTCACAGGTTACTCACAGTGACTGCTGTCATGTTGAAAATCACCATAGGCAGTACCTCATTATGTGGATGACTGTCTTCCAGTAAATAGGGAAGTCATCAGTGAGTCTGGAGATGACTGAGGAGGCTGATCTCAAAATGATAGATGCCTTCTTTGTCATACATCATGGCACCACTGGGGAGGATTTGGTGCTCGTGCCTCCCAGGTATTGATGTTAATATTACATTTCTTCAAATTAGCCTTCAAGGTATCCTTGAATCTCACTTTTTGCCCACTTCTAGTGTTGGCTACAAATGTCCAGCTCGGGATCCTTAAAATTCTAGTTTATTAGGCGGATTGAAACACTGTAATCATAAACCTTGGGGCTGGTCCCCCCAGACACACACACACACACACACACACACACACACACACACAGAGTAGCAGGCTACAGAGTCAGGTATACCTATCCTACAAGTGCTGGAGTCTGTCGTTGAGGCTTCTTTCAGCGTGGTGTTATCTTCCAGAAGGGGGTCGCCGGCTGATCCTTCTGGCTGGACAGGTCTGGTCGAGTTGGAGATCAAGAGGGCGCCCCTGAGGGTCACTTTTCATTGCCTTTTATCTGTCCTTAGAAGACTTTGGTGACTCCCCAGTTTTCAGGTTTGCCCAATCCAGGGGTCGTTGACCCTCGTGGGACTTCCCCCCCCTTGGTGGCTACTGGACAGCATCTGTCAGCCCCAGGGGTCGTC
>NW_005842406.1:179466-182696 GCF_000455745.1 Alligator sinensis | reverse complement strand
GGTCAGCTCTGCCATTCTGATAAGCAGCTCGGCTAGAGGCTTTCCATGCCATTTCCCTCTCCGTTCCCCATGCTGCATTAAAAACTTCCACACTGCTGACCGAATCCCATTTTCCCCTTCTCTTTCCTTTGATACCCTGGGGTTAACCCAGTGTGGGCTGGGGCGATAATTTGGACCCCCAACCCCCTTATCAGGTTTGGGGTATGCACTTTCATTAGAATAGGTAACCATATAATTCCGTGTGTCATTAAGCTTTTCTCTGAACTGGATGGCTGCAATCGCCCCCCCCCTTGACGTCCAATTAACCTCTCTGCATCCTGAGCCTGGGCTAGGACTTCTCCCAGCACATATCTCCCAGTCTCTCGAAGCGGCCCCATCAGTCCAATTATGGGCTGATGCATGCCTTCCTGTACCTCCTTCCAAAACCCAGGAGGGTAATCTATACTTCTTATGTCCGATGTCCGTTTGTTCTCCTTGTCTAGGAGCAGAACTGCCCCTGACAGCAATCCCAGCATAACACACCGGATCACATAGTCCCTAATAGGTTCCCCAGGTGTCTGGTGAGAGAGAGGAAGGAAGAAAAGGTAGAAAAAGAGAAACATATCCAAAGAGAGGAGAGCAACTGCAGGCAAGAGGAAAAGGGGATTTCTGCTACACTAGAGCGGTGATTATCAGTGAGCTGGAAGTACAAGACCTGTTTTGGGAGCTGGTTGTCAGGCATCCTTAGGGCATATCCTGTCCAATGAAGCTGGTGTTGTATAAACACGGCTTCAATGTTGGTTGGTGTTTGCTTGAGCCAGAATTCTGGACAAGTGTAAAATCAGTATGATAAACAGAGTGTTTGGGAAGCACTGGAGGAGTAAAATGCTTGTTCAAAGAGCAATGGGAAATCTCAGTGCTTTGTGTTCTTCAAGATGTTTTCACTCACAAAAGAGTACAGTATAAATCTTCTAGCAAATAGGATATGAAATTAAATGCTAGATATGTAGACAGAGCTCATGCAGCAGTTATGCACACCTTGAAAATGAAAGTTAAGAAGCAGATGGGATTTTTCAAAGCACTTAACACCCAACAAATACCTAGTGTTGCTGCTTTGTATTCTGTGGTGCCTAAATTAGAAAATTCAAATAAGTTGTTAATAATGATTCTATATTAAACCTGCGTGCAATGGAAATGAGTCATGTCTCTTTGGAGATGAAAAAGCTGACAAAAATCTTGAGATTCTGCCACTGTTGCATCATAGAGTCATAGAGCAGTAAGACTAGAAGATACCACCAGAGGTCATCTAGTCCAACACCCTGCCTGAGGCAGGATCATCCCTATCCAAACCAACCCATATAACCATAATCTAAACTCTCCATAAAAGTATCCTTCTGAACTGGCAGGAGCTCCTCTCTCAGCACAGGTCAGGGCTGCAGTCTGACACAACACAACACAGACCTAACACACTAATATGCCACAGGTAAAGCAGGGGAACCATGGCAGCCAATGTCCTGCTTCTATAAAATATTGTCAGTATATGCTCAAGAGGTCCCGGGTAGAGGGCCTGCCCTTGCTACAAAGCAAGGCAAAAATCCCTGCAGTCTGTACCAATCTGACCATGGGGTAAAATTATTTTCTGAAAATCTGGTGATCAGTCAGACCCTGAGTGGGGCAAGACCTTCCAAACAGGAACCTCTGGCTTTCCTCCTAGCAGGAGAATTGGCACACCTTAGTTGAAGTCCCTAGGCTTAGCAAAGCTAATGCCCCTGTGGCATATATGCTAACACAATGTTTCCCAACCGGTGTGCCATGGCACACTGGTGTGCATGTCCAGGTGTGCCACGGCATTTTGGGCTGAAGCCACGCCCCCCGCCTGGCTGGAGCCATGCCCCGCACCACTGGAGCCAGCCCCCCCACCCCCCCCCGCAGCCAGCCACACTGGGAGTATGGCTTCAGCCAGTGATTCAAGTGCCATGCCACCTGCTCCCCCCCGCTCTTCGTTGGGCTGTGCACTGCCCCCCCCGGCTTTTGGCCGCTCACCACCTCCCCCTGCTCCACGTTCAGCTGCTCACCACTCCCTCTGCACTTCACATTTGGCCGGTGTGCGGTGGGGTGGGAGAGGCCATGTAAGTGTGCCGTATGGTGAAAAATGTTTGGAAACGCTGTGCTAATACATAGAGCAGAGTAGGAGTGTGTGTGTGGGAGGCAGGGGAGGAAAGGGCAACTAGCTAGGGTGGCCATCATAGAGGACAGTCCGGTTGTCCTCTATTGATATGAAACCCGACGCCTTTCTGTCCTCTATTTTTCTCTTGAAGAAAGAAAAATAGAGGACATAAAGACTTTGGGGTTTGTATCAGTAGAAGACAGGGTAGCAGAAAACTGGAATGTCCTCTATGATGGCCACCCTACAACCAGCAAAGCCCAGAAGCATGGGAAATACCCATGGTAGAAAATAAGCATAGTACACCTAGATCATCCCCAACCGGTGGCTGTCCAATCTCTTCTTGAACATCTCTAGTGATGGAGAGCCATAACATCCCCAGGCAGTCTATTCCACAGCCTCACTATTCTCACAGTGAAGAAGCTTTTCTGGGTATCCAAACTTAAATGTACTTTGCTGCAACTTCAAGCCATTGGTTTGTGTCCTCCTGCCTGCAGCTAGAAAGAAAAGGTGCTTTCCCTCTTCATGGTAACCTGTAACAGCAAGCCACGGGCTTCTGTTACTTTAGGGGAAAGACTGTATCAAAAAGAGCCCTAGTCAGGTAAACAGGGGTAGCTGCAGGAGGGAAGGCAGCAAGGGAAAACTGCAGCCTGGGCAGGAAGCTTCCCATTAAGGTGAGGGGACAAACCTGCAGCCAGTCAAGAGAACACCTGAGCAGAAGGATGAGGAATTCAGGGGATATAAGCTTGGCTCCCTGATGCAGGGGGGCAGTGCAGTCCTGACCTCTGCTGAGAGAGGAGCTCCTGCCATGCAGGATGGTGGGGAATGGGACATGCAGGCCAGTACTCCCAAGGCAGGAAGAGCTAGAGAGTGGGAGGATGACCCAGAGGGGGGACTTTGAGTTAAAACAACTGCTTGAGATTTTGTTTTAGTTTATACCAGAGGACCAGGGGTGGCTATAAGAGGCAGACTAGAGGCCACCGGGGTGCTACAAGGGGAGCCAGCATAGAGACCTGCCAGGGTCAGGGACCTGGTGGGCTGTGTGGGGCTGGAACCCAAATGCTGCAGAAGGAGGCAGACCTGAGAG
>NW_005842406.1:171196-179435 GCF_000455745.1 Alligator sinensis | reverse complement strand
CAGGAATGCTCGGGGGGTGGGGGGAGGGAGGGAAGAGACAGGGCAAGAAAGGGCCAGAGACCTGGATACTAGTGAGACAGCAGAGAGACTGGAAAGGTCAGGCCAGAGACAGAGGGCATGGGTCATCAGGCAATAGCCAGAGTAACCCACAAGCCAAAGGTAGTAAAGCTGAGTCCTAACAAGGGATCAAATGACTATGGTGTAACACCTGTGAGGCATGGCCATGGATGTAGAAGCAAAAGGAGGCCATGAATTTATCCCTTAAGGCATGTAGGGCTTGAGGGGATAAATACTGAGAGAGAGAGAACCTAGGCTGACTAGCCTCCTAGGGTAGCTTCCCCTCATTACTTTTAATAAGGTGTGGCAGGAGAGGAAGCAGGGTGACACCCTGGGAGGCAGAAGCAAGGGCCTGACAGGATCAGGCTGACAGCTATGGATGTACTTCTCAACCCATGCGTCATGACCCAGAAGTGGGTTGCAAAAATATGTAAAAGGGTCATAAGCAAACTTTAAAAATAGATCAACAAACTTTAAAAATGGATTCTCCTGTAGAGAAGAAAAACATGGGAAACATGGCTTTTCCCTTGCAGGCGGTCAGAACTCCTGCTTTAGGGCAGGGGGCAGTGGGTTGGGAGTGAGGGGCACTGGGTCAGGACTGGCCCTCAATGTTTACAGATGTGTTCTGGTATAAAAAAGGTTGAGAACCACAGAACTATGGGACACCATGGAAGTCCACAGGCACAACTCCTGTCACACAGCTCTGTAAGTATTTGAAGACTGCTATCATGTTCCCACTTAAGCGTCTTTTCTGCAAGCTAAACATGCCTAGCTCCTTCAGCCTCTCCTCATATGACTTGCCTTCCAAGCCCTTGATCTTCCGTGTTTCCTGCCTCTACCCTCTCTAACTTCTCCACATCCTTTTTAAAATGTGGAGCCCAGAACTGCACATAGTAGTCCAGATAAGGCCTAACCAGTACTGAGCAGTGAGGAGCTATCACCTCCTGTGTCTTGCACCTAATGTTTCTATAGATGCATCCCAAAACTGCATTCACTTTTTGTGCAGTCGCATCATACTGAAGACTCATATGGAGTCTGTGATCTACCACAACTCCCAAGTCCTTTTCCATAGAGCTGCCATCCAGCCAGGTGTTCCCCATTTTGTATTTGTGTTTTTGATTATTCCACCCAAGGTGTAGCACATTCAATTTTTCTGCACTGAACTTCATCCTCTAACCCAACTTTCCAATTTGTCAAGATCCTTCATTGTGTTCGCATCCTCCAACATGGTCACAATCCTTCCCAGTTTTGTGTAATCTGCAAACTTGCTCCAGAAGCTTTCTATGCCATCATCCAAGTTCTTAATAAATACGTTGAATAGCACCAGGCCCAGACCCCTGGTGACCCCTGGTGCAGAATAGCACCAGGCACCAGACCCCTGTGGGACTCCACCCAAAACCTCCCGCCATTCTGACAGGGACCCATAGCTTATGGCCATTGAGCCTTATCTATCCACCTTGTAGTAGCTTTATCCAGCCCACATTTCTCCAATTTGTGTATGAGATGGTTGTGCGGGACCTTGTCAAAAGCCTTGCTGAAGTTCAAATATACTGTATCCACAGCATTCCTTTCACCCACCCAAGTAGTTACTTTGTCAAATAAGATCAGGTTTGTTTGACATGATTTGTTTTTCATAAATTCATGTGATCAGCCTTTTTTCCTTGAAATGCTTGCAAATGGCCTTCCTTAGGATATGCTCCAGTAAATTCTCAGGTATTGGAGCCTTCTTTTTGCCTTTTTAATGAGGGGTGTTACATTGGCCCCTTTCCAGCCTTCTAGTACTTGGCTTATCTCCCATGATGTCATGAAGATCATTGTCAAGTGTTCTGAGATCTCCTCTGCCAGTTCCTTCAGGACCTTGGGATGAAGTTCATCCAGCCCTGCTGACTAATTCATTCAGATCCAACAGAAGCTCTCTATCTCTTTTGTTATCTCCTCTTCTCAGCTTGTTCTCTTCCTTATCCAGATAATCCCTATTAGGTGTCTGGCAGCTTTTTTTTTCTTTTTGGTGAAAACTGAAGCAAAGTAACTGTTGAGTAACTCTGCCGTCTTTATATCTTCAGTTAGGAGTTCCCCCTGGCTTGTTAACAGAGGACCCAAAGCTTCCTTGGTCCTTCTTTTCTTGCTAACATACTTATAGAATCTTAAACTCCTTTGCTAGGTGCAGCTCATTTTTTGTCTTTGCCTTCCTGATGTCTTTTCTGTAGGTTCTTGCTAGTTCCTGGTATATGTCCTTGGTGACCTGCCCATTCTTACATTGCCTGTATGCTTTCCTTTTGCATTTGACAGGGGTGTAGGTTGTAGCTATGTTGGTCTAAAGACATAGACAGACAAGGTTCTTTGGGTAAATATGATATATTTTATTAGACCAACTCAAATAATTGGAAACATTCTTCTTAGCAAGCTTAACAATACCTTTTGTCAGGCTGAGGAAGCATCTGCAGTTGGTGTGTGCTCTTCTTGGCTGGAATGAATAGTAAAGAAGCCAAAGGCTGGTATACATGCAAGAAAGGAAGTCAGTGAAGATGTAAATTGAGGAGTCAGTGGGTGAGACAGGCTGGGTAGGCAAGGAGGAGTCAGTGGGTGAGACAGGCTGGGGAGGCAAGGGGATCCAAACCATGCCATGACAAGAAATGTAAAACCTGCCAACATATCTCCACCACCCCCACAATTACTACGCCCCACAACAGAACCATCAACATCCCTGGATCTTACAGCTGCACCTCCAGAAATGTTATACATTTCATCCAATGGACCAAATGCCCTGATGAAAAGTGGGTTTCCAGTACTTGGCACTTTTATCCTTCAATCTGTCCTCCCATGGATGAAATTCACCTTTTTGAATCAAACCACGTCTAGAAGAATTGTGAATATGGATAGGCACAGGTTAGAATAATTATTTGATACAGTTGAAAAGTGTAGTTATTTGTCTTTGGATTTTTTCCATGTGTATGTTGTTTTTATGGCTTATTTTTATGAGGCCTGTTCCATGTAATCTTTTTGGTAATCAAGGAAGCTTTGAAACTAACTTCACTGAAAAGACTGGTATTTTGACACTGCACAAACATGCACTTTTGAGTGTGATGGCTTTCAGAACTCTTCTTCTACTATAACCAGAGGTGCTATGGATATTATTAGAACTGACATTGGTTTAGCTGGACAATGTAAAGAGTGTGAAGTATATTATACTGCATTCCAATGTATAAAGAGCAACTATATTACAAATCCTTCATGTTACTTAATGCTATGAATATAGCTAGCAAGCAACAAATCCTGTTTCTGAAGGGAACTGATACCTGATTCATTACATATTTAGGTCCATCCTAGAAATATTGGAAGCAGTTTCGGGAAAGATTTTTTTACTGTATTAAGAGATCTGTTGGTGAAAATTCCTGGGGAAAAAATCATATCAGGAAAGAAGTTCTTTGGTTATCAAAGGAAGAAGTGGAAAGAAGCACTTATGGATTTAAAGAAACTTAAAAAATCCCTCATTTCTGTGTAAACTGATCTTTCTAAAACACTATGTGGAATACTTTGAACTTGAAACTTTCAGGAGGGAAAGAAACAAAACATAGCTCAGGTGGGTGGATAGGTGAATGGACTGTATAGCAAACTGCAAATATCTAAAAGTTATCTCCAAGGCTAAGTACAGACAGTCAAAAAGCCTGAGGCTAAACTGATTCAATCTTTGTAGGTTAGTCTAAGCTGCATAGGTTGAACTGATAAGCAAGTGAACAGACATTCACTTTTGATTACAAAAATGCAGCCACATGCCTGCAGTGGCCCCAGCCAGAAGCCAGGGGGCACTAGAGTATGCCTCCCTGTTCAGCTAGAGCAGATAGCTTGGGCCAAGGCTAGCCTGCCCACCCTGCAAGGGCGGGGAGAAGGGGGTTTGCAGGGGAGGTGCAAAGCATCCTAGGATGATGGGGGACTGGGAGTTGACTTGAATCTGGAGGGGATCTGGGACAGAAGTTCAATAAACTGATTTAACCTAAATCAGTTAAGTTTAATATGACATCCATCCAGGTTTATAGTAAACTGGTTTCAGCCATTTTGACAACAGCTTATGCGCAATGAACTTCTTTTGTGTTACAGATTTGAACCAGTTTCTGATCACTTCTAACAGTTTATGTGTAATTTCTGTCCCTAGCACAAGGGAATTATTGGATGTCCTTTCCATATACAGGTCTGTGAGGAATTTAATGATTTCAAAGGGTCTGACTTCTCACTATCCTACTCTATCAGAGAAGATGTTTTAAATCCTGCTTTGGGATTTGGATAATATGAAGGAAGCTCTGTCCATTTAAAGCAGTAATTCAAAACCAACCAGAGAAATTGTGACTGGTATAGTGTGCCACACACTTGAAGCAACCAAAAAAATTAGCAGAGATTTTTTTTTCAAACTGATTTCCAAAGACATGTAAACAAACATGAGAAATTTTGGATTATGGCTCACTTTGGTGTTTGGCAGAATTTACATCTGTAAATCCATCTTCTCCAATCTGTTATCTGTGATGTCCCAGGACCATTTGTTATTAACAAAAGCAAGTTACGGATTGCTACTCCAATTATCACCAATATTCAAGTTGCTCAAGAAATATTTTTCAAACAATACTCCCATTGAAAAGGTATGTTTGAACTTTGGTCTATTGTAAAATATCTGTAAGTGGTAAGTTTTATTTTTCTTGTGACCGTTCAGAATTATTAGAAATTAAGGTATTGCAAATGTATGTAGCAGTAACTAAGGTAGGACACTAACAAAATACAGGCTTACATCACATGAAAAATATATGAAAATAACCATGCGCTGGTGCTACTGTGTAGTAACTCTAATTACTGTGCATTTAGTTAGTATTTCACTAGGCAAGTACTAAACTAAACGCACAGTAACTAAGGCACATTAGTGAATGTGTAGACGTGCCCAGTGTTTCTCAAAAGATGGGTTCAATGTGTACAGGGAGTGACCTGGATCACCTCCACCACCTGCTTCTTAATTGGACCACTGGCCACAGGAGACAGAAGCAGATGCTCTGGAGGGTACTTATGGTCAGGATTTTTTTACCCTGCACTGGAAATGTAGCAGCTCTGTGCAGTTATGCATTTTAGATCTGCACACCATAAATGGAGACATGTATGAGTCAGGATTCATAGCAGCCGCCTCTCTAGGTGGGGAGGTGCATTGGTCAGTAAGCAGGAAATATGTGGAAAGGACCAGGGTATGTGTGCAATCCTGCCGTTCTCATGTGGTTAAGCAGCACTATTGCCTGCGGCCTGGAGACAGGCGTTTCAGCCAATATGAGGTTCACAATCTGAACCCCGCCCCCTCACTTAGAACCGAGGAGGGCCCGTCCTCCTTTTGCCCACTAAACTAATGGCTAGGACTAGGAAGTGGGAGCCCTGACTTCAGGCCCACTTACCACAGTGGGTTTGAATGCATATCTCCCACTTTCCAGAAAAGGACCCTAATCACCAGGTTATGGGCTGGGCCAGGCTGAGGGCATCCTGCACCTCCCCTGTGGAGGTGCGACCTGGGGCAGCCAGGAGTACGGGATTCCTGGGACCAGAGCAAACAAGAGAAAACCTGGCTGTAGTTTGATGAAGAGGGCACTCTTAAGGCAGAAGGATAGCGTACAGTCCAGGATTTCTATTTCCTTGAAAGTCCTCTAACCACTAGACGACTGGTTACAAAGTAGGTGATTTCTTCCCCTGCTCCTCCCTCTAGGGGCTTTGGCAAAAGAAGACTTTGTGACTCCCCAAAGCCATAAGATGCAAACAAATGCTACCATACGCTTCTCATTCAAAACAGCGGGAGTACAGAGCATGTGCAGTAGCTGTGTTTTCCAGTGCCTAGGTCCTTACTCACTTGCATGCAAAAAAACCATTGATTTGCACTGAAACACCAAGGATTTCATATGTACATAAACATTTAGGCATGTCTTTGCTGAGAAAAGGCCCACAAATCCTTTTTCAATCCAGGCCAAGGAAAATATGTCAGGAAGGGTAAGTGATTTGATGAAGGCTGCAGAGGGTGGCAGTGTCATAACCAAATCCTTGCTCTGATCCAGTGTCCTGTCATGCCTCCCACATTATTGAGCAGCCAGACATCACACTGATTCTCACTTGAAGAGGTAGGGCAGATTCAGAAACTCATCCTGACAGCTTGAGCAGTAAGAACATGAATAGATTAAAAATCTCATTAAAATAAAGGGAAGCTTCCAAACCTGGAACACTAACTATATTTTTCAAGACTATTTTGCAAGAAAAAGAGCTAGAACTGCTTTAAAAAAAAAAAAAGCTGAAGTTATCCCTGACAGCTGTCTATCACTGAATCAGAGGCATGTCTGAATGTTGGCACTGGGATTGTAAGACTCAAAGGTCAACCCTGGCAGTGGAGTTTGCATTCAGAATACCTTATAGTGCCAGATCTGTCATGAGTGTTGATCCATTTTGTGTGAATAACTTCTCTTAATGAGAAATAGGTCAAGTGGGGTTCCCAAGCCCAACTGCTCTTCTTCATCCTTAGGGCAATTTAGTCATCTATCTCTTTCTCTTTTTTTATTCTCCTAATTAATTAATTCTGTGCCACTTTCACAATCTTGACCAGGCCTGTGAACTGTATGTTCTGTGCCTTAACTGCATTTTCTTAATCCTCGTATTTGAGGCCAACCCTGGAACGTTCATCTCCAGGTGAATGATGTGACTAGCTTCATAATTGCCTCGGCCAATTCAGAAATGCAGGTAACATATCCAGTTGCTGAACCTAGTTAGCAGTCTGCAGCGCTGGTAGCTAAATATCAGTAGATAAACTGACAGAGTTGGGGATTAGTGGTCAGTCACTTGAGTACAGTGCTTCTCAGCTTTTTAAGGGTGCCATGGGGTATCGCATAATGTTAGCACAGTTCAGTGTGCAAACATCTACATGTGACTCACAAGATAGACCAAGAGATTTCCAATAGGAATCCATGGCATCAAAAACAGAAAGACTATAACAAGTCAGAATGAGTTCTTGGCAGTAGAAGAATTGCACCACAGTCCTTTTTTCTATAGTCAAAAAATAAGGGAAAGCAAAAACTTGGCATTTTTGGAGGTGAGCCTTGAGCTTAACAAGGGGTGCCTTGAGTCTAAAAAGATTAAAAATCACTACTTTAGCATGTACCTCAGTTTCATTTTTCTAATGCTGAAAAAATTGAGAAAATTGAACTCTTCTGTTTCCTCGTTTCCCATATTTCTGCTTTGGGGCCTTCCACATACGGTTCAAACATCTCCTCGGCTGCAAGCCACTTCAAACAATGCCTCTGAATTCTGTCTTCGTTTTCCAACGTCTTACTTCATTTGCTCCTGGAGGCACGGAGTTAGAGAGAAATGCATGTCATCTCTTTCTTACTCCTAATCCTAATTCCATCCCTGTGGCCATGTCACTTTTTGTCCTTGAAAATACCTACCAAACACTGTATATCAAATGCCCTTCTCTGCTTTCAGAGGAAGCTGCTGGAGCCTCAGCTGTTCTATGGAGGTTTGTTGTTACAACCATTCTTTATGAAACTCTTGAAGCAACCTCACTCTTCATTGAATTTATTAACACCAGAATTTTTGTCCGGATATCTCAACTTGATTTTAATGTTCTTTTATGGTTTAACAGAAATCAGGCTGAAATCTCATAATCAAACTACCTCAGAGTGGGGAGGAATGAGGTGCCTGGATCTACATTTTGCAGTTTGCTGCTATGACTCTAATAGGCTGATTTGAATTTCCAGAGTTTCATGCCTTGAAACCTCAGGCAGGTGGGATCTGATTGTGAGTTATTTGGCTTGAGATCATCTCCATATGTAGAATTCCGCTTACCTAAACAGTGATGTAGGTATGCTATTTTAAATAAATAATATTCAATATTTAAAATTTTTCATGAATAACAACATAAAAAGAGAGATGATAAAAACTACTACAAGCAGCGTAGCTTGATCCTACTTAGTTCTGAACGTCCACTGAACACAGTGGGCAACAGAAGGTGCTTGGTTCCCTACAAGATCCAGCCCTTTATGAAAAGAGCTTTTTAAAGAACCTCTGAATGAATACAACTTTTATCATCACGTGCAAGGAGGGAACTAGCATAACATCTAACTTACTCAAACACGCCTGTCACCCCACTGGGACGTTTTTCTGTGTGTGTGTGTGGGGGGGGGGG
>NW_005842406.1:162893-171140 GCF_000455745.1 Alligator sinensis | reverse complement strand
GGGGGGTTCCACTTTAGACAAGCTGGCATTTTTTCAAGAAGGTGTGTTGGCATAAGTGAATAAGGCACTAAAGTATTCCATTGTGTTGTAATCTTGTTGGAGGGAAGAAGGTGTGTCCCTGGCTTTATAAATAGCACCCGCTTTACAACTAAGCATGAGACTTTTGAAAGAGCCAAGATTCATCTTGAATTGCATTTGGACCCAGGCAAGCACATTGCAAGGTATGTGTTCAGATGATCTCGCCTTCCCAGCATTGCATTTCTTGTAGAAAGTTAGCGTCACGTAATTAGTGGCAAACCTTTTTGTTTGCCTCTAAAAGGGTGCTCAATATTTGCAGCACCCTTGCTCTAGAGGTCTCCCTGCCTTACAGTTGTAGATGGTGACAGTCACTATAGTAATTCAACAAAGCATGTATGAGCTACACTAAAAGAGGAGTCTGCTCTCATCTTCTGATGGCTACTCATTCAGAGGAGTAAATTTGTGTTTAAAGGCATTTATAGTTAAATAAAAGTATTTGCCAGAATGCTTTGCCTGAAGCTAAGTTATTCATTTGGAAACCTTACTACAGGAAGGGTGTGGTAAAAATTTGTGAACCATAAAATGCTCTATTATTACCATATACTTTATCATAGCCATGGGTCCTGATTTTTGCAGGCTGCTCAGTATAAATGACCCCACGACTGAATTTGGAGGGAGGGGTCCACCTATACGAAGCAGTGTGCTGGATAATGGAACCTATTTTGGAAGCTGTGTTTTAGCCACCTTGAATTTGCTATAGTTTTAAAATTGAATAACCTATCATCACTTAACTTCTGTTCTCCTAGATTTGGATGGTTTCTGATTCAGTATATTGCAAAGACCTTCAGAAGTAAAACTAGATAGATACATTTTTCTGAATAAATAGGCAATGATTCAGTATTCAAAATAAAAAATAATAAAAAATAAATTATTTTTACGTGTGCTCCGTGCAAAAAAAAGTTTCTAATAATCAGAAAACTAAAAGAATAATGTTTGAGACTGAATGAGACATTTTGTTCAACCTGAAACAAATTATTACATTTTATTTGGATTGGGTTTTTTGAGAAAAACAAAGGGACCCTGGTGCCATGAAAAACAGTAAAGAGAAAAAGGAGTTATAGTGGCAAGTTTCCTTTTACACTATAACCCAGTGATTAAGATGCATATCTGACATGTGGAAGACGAGGTTTAAACCCTCTCTCTACCTGGCATGGAGCAGGGATTTATATTCCAGTGGTTGAAATACCTTGGTATAAGGTATTCTCATGTAGGGGTGTCTCCCTTAAGTTTTTCTGTTAAAGCTTTTTCAATTTGTATAAATATTCAAATAATTTTTGGACTAGAGCGAGAGTGAGGGAGAGAGAATGACTCTATAGAGGCTTGGGCAACCTTATGAAGATGTAATTTCTCGATGTGACACCAGTGTTTTATAGCTGAATTTTTCACAAGTATAAAATGAGCAATCCTATAAACCAGAGAGTGGTCCTATCCAAATCAGTGGAATTTGCCTAGTCATGCTGCTTTAATACACTGTCTATCCACTCTCCTATCTACAGCTTCAAAATATGGCAGCTGGATGAAGTTCAGTTTTAATTAAGATATTTCCCTAATTATTTTATTTATTTGCAAAACAGGTAACAAGCAAATCAGAGATGATGAAGACCAAAAGTTTCGCACTTCTTTGTATGTTGATTCTGGTCTCTCAGATGCTATTAGCTAATTGTGAAGATCAGAAAGAAAGACCAAAAGAAAGGCAAAATACTGAAAAGAACAGAAAAAGCCAAAAGGGCTCTAGGCAACAGAATGAGAAAGGACAGAACTCCAAAGGAGGCAAAGCTTCACTTAAAGGCAGATTTGCAACCAAAGATAATTCTGAGTGCAGCTGGGCAGTGAGTGAAGTAGGTGCTGTCACTCTCAAAGTGGAATGCAAGAAAGATGAAAGCAGCTTCTGGTGCGATTTTTCAGGAAACCCTTCCACCTGTCCTCAGTTTGCAGCAAACCATGTTGCTTACTGGAAACAAATCTCTCGATCTTTAAAGAAACAGAAAAACATCTGTCAAGACCCCAAAAGTGTCCTAAAATCTAAAGTATGTAAAAAAGGGCCACAAACTGCCCACCTCACCTTAGTCAGCTCAAGCCTTGTTCCACAAAAAGAAGAGAAAACTCACCAGGATAAAGAAGTTTACCAAACTTCAGCACCTGCTATTGGAACTGAAAAAAAGCCAGAGAATGCCTTTGATGACTGCGTTGAAGACATAGATTATGTTGATCAGAGAAAGGTGGCTGAAGAATACTGTCCAGAAACTTTGCTCTCTGTCTGCAACTTCTTCATCTCAATGATACAGGATAAAAAATGCTGATAAGGTGATAACATTCTTTACTATTGATAAAACTGTCACTAAAAGCTTGGTCCCATCTACTCTACTGCACACCATTCCAGATTTTCCTCTCCTGCTATATTATGTTAAAAAAGTAACAAGTCGTACAGCTGAGCAGTTAAAGATCTTGTCTGAGTTAGTGTTATACTGAATTCTCTGTACTTGGCACAGTTGAAGATGCTGTAGATTTTATTTTCATATACATTTTAATGCAAATGTTACTAAAAATGTTACATACTCTGTAAAGATGTATATAAGCCAAGTCCTTTCTTTGTTTCTCTTTGAGCTGTGCTAGCCAAAGTCATGATTTCAGTGCTGTGCACTTTTTGGTAGGGTACTTTTGATGTCAAAATTACTAACAATAATAAACTTCAAAATATATTCAAAAGCTTTTTAGACCATCTATCTATCTATCTATCTATCTATCTGTGTATTTGTGTATTTGAACTGACTTCTCTCTCTCTCATGAAAGACTGATTTTTTTTATTGCAAAAGTATGAAAAGTTTAAATTCATTTTTTGTGTGTGTGAAACATCCAACTTTCATATATATGTTGACATAATCTTTTCCCATCCCTCCTTATTCTTCCTTCCCTTCCTACTCTTAATCTCCCACCCTACCCCTTAAACACTATGAACAAACTAAGCCATTGCACTTGAGTGCCTGTTCAGATATGTGTCAAGGACTGATCATTCATAGTCTGAAGCCATTGTGTCACCTACAGAGTAGCTTCATTAATATATTTGCCGCTTTGCAAAATTCAGCTTGCTCATTTACCTTGGTTGAGCAATTTTTTAGTGGGTAAATAAATTATCATTACTTTTTCATTATCATGAAAGTAAAGGGCAACAGCAAGTTTTTGTGCCTGAACTGATAAATTTTCCTGAGCATTTTGCAAAGCTTTGTATTTGTATTTTCACCCAAAGATTGTAGAACACTTTACAAGCATCGATTCTCTCATTCTCTCAAGCAAGCAAAGCGAGTAAAACGCTGGCTTGCATCCATAGATGTTTCTCAAGTAAATCCCAGGATGTCATTTTCCCATTGTACTCGGCCTTAGTGAGGCTGCAGTTGGAGTACCACATCCAGTTGTGGGCTCCACAATTCAAAAAGCATGTGGAGAAGCTTGAAAGAGTCCAGAGAAGAGCCATGCGCATGATCAGCGGTCAGGAAAACAGACCTTATGAAGAGAGGCTGAGAGCCCTGGGACTCTTTAGCCTGGAGAAGCGCATGCTCAGGGGTGATCTGGTGGCCACCTGTAAGTTTATCAGGGGTGTTCACCAGGATCTGGGAGAACTTCTGTTCACCAGAGCACCCCAAGGGATGACAAGTTTGAACGGTCACAAACTCCTCCAGGACCATTTCAGGCTGGACATAAGAAAGAACTTCTTTACTGTCTGAGTCCCCAAGGTTTGGAATAGACTGCCACCAGAGGTGGTTCAAGCACCTACTTTAAGCGCCTTCAAGAGACATTTGGATGTTTATCTTGCTGGGATCCTGTGATCCCTGCTGACTTCCTGCTCCTGGGGCAGGGGGCTGGACTCAATGATCTTCCAAGGTCCCTTCCAGCCCTGATGTCTATGAATCTCTCTCATGACACAGGCAAACACTACACTCATTTTCAAGTCTGTAAACTTTGAATAGATATCAAATTATTTGTGATATAGAAGGCTGTTATATCACAGACTGATACAGAAAGTGGAAAAGGGAATAGGTCTTGGACCGTCTCCCATCCCTTTACTCTAACAAGAGACCTCATGTATGGACCTTGATTGTACAGTCTTTGCCAAAGAATACATACATTGCTTATTACCATTAGTATTTGGACAAACCACTAAATAAAATGCTGCAAACATGTATGAAGCAAGGGGGATTATTTTTGTAACATCTTTTATTGGAATAGCAGTCTAGCTGGGAGACATGCTAGATGCATTTTTGAGCAAAAAGCTTTTGTGCCTGAACACTTGTCTAACATCTCTCTCAACTACAGAGTTGGTCTAATAAATAAACTTGCTTTTCACACATTTACTGAACCATCACAGCTAGAACAACACTCCAAACCTCCTGCAGATATGGTGAACCTTCAGTACTGAAGCGTTTGGCTGTGCTTTTCCCATGAGAATAGGGCTTTTCCTCAATGGGGATGTGAACAGGACTTCTGCCAGCCCAACCACTGCAGCTGACTTGTGCCTTCTGCCACTGCTGCTGGCACCCCAGAGCATAGCCCTGGGTTGTTACTTATCACAAAGCTATAGATTAGATAAAGATACATAATTTTTTTTCAGAATTAGGGAAGTGCCTCACACTAAGTCCTCTTATGCACAATGAATCCTTATGGTAGCACATCTTAATGCTTCCTCCAGCCTGTTGCTGCATTAATAGAACACACATGTCTCTTTTGGTTTCTGCAATGAATGTATATCAGTTTGTTTTCAAGTCTCTTTCCAGTGAAAAACATCTTGATGCATACTTTTTAAAAAACATGAGCTTTTCTTACCCAAATGTCCTCAGGCAGAGGACATGCATCCAAAAGAAATGTCTGTCTTGATTGAACTGTTTCTAAAGCAGAACATTCCCCAAAGTTTGCTTGCTCAAGGGAATCATACTGGTTGAGACCCAAATCAACAATATTGTGCTGGTTGAAGCTTATCATGGCAGAGTAGAAAAGTGAAAGAATAGGTTCAGTACTGCCATCAGTCACAGTGCTTTGGACGCTTTTATCTAAGTACGAGAATTTGTACTGGACTATATTATGTGCCACTTCTGATATTGCTTTTATAGAGCCAACTTTCCAAAGATATGATGCTGCTATTAGGCATACACACTACATTTTTACTTCAAGACATCCAACTTTATTTCAAAGTCCAGATAGAAGGAGGAGTAGGCACATGGTTATTGTTGATCTACTCACTGTCATATCTATCAGACAGATACTGTATTTCTAGAATATGCTGATGCCCATTGCCAAGCGTCACTAAACAGGCAATGCTGCCAACTGCTGAGGAAGCTTGAAAAGGCAGCAATGTTTTTGGCTGAACTGTTTCAAAGCAGAACACTCCCCAAAATGTGTTCGCTCAAGGGGATTACGCTGGTTGAGACGTGAATCAACCATATTGTGCTGGTTGGAGTTACATAAAGATTTAGCCATTTAAAATGATGCTGAAGGCAAGTTATCAGTTAACTGTTACACCAGTCATGGGTGTAGAGCTATATTCTGTCTTCTAGCCACCCTGTTTTCTGGCTCGGCCTTCATGATACTATAAGAATGTTGTGGCAAAAGAAGAAAAGTGTTGGACACAAGCATATATGCTCGTATAATTGTATGTTGAAGCAATCTTGTATGAGTGGTCAGACAGTAAACACCAATGCACCAGATGCAATCAAATGCCTCTATGATAGGTTCAGTGGACTCTCCTGTTCTAGGCATGCTGGGAGTGTTGGCTACAAATGTCCAACTCGGGATCCTTAAAATTCTGGTTTATTAGGAGGATTGAAGCACTGTAATTAAGTTAAAGCATAAACCTTGGGGCTGGTCCCCACACACACACATGCACGCACGCACGCACACACAGTGGCAAGCTACAGGAGTCAGGTATACCTATCCCACAAGCGCTGGAGTCTGCCGTCGATAGCCAGTCGAGGCTTCTTTCAGCGTGGTGTTATCCTCCAGAAGGGGGTCGCCGGCTGGTCCTTCTGGCTGGACAGGTCGGGTGCTAGTCAAGTTGGAGATCAAGAGGACACCACCGAGGGTCACTTTTCACTGCTCTTTATCTGTCCTTGGTAGACTTTGGTGACTCCCCAGTTTTCAGGTTTGCCCAATCTAGGGGTCGTTGACCCTTGTGGGACTTCCCCCTCGGTGGCTACTGGATGGCATCTGTCAGCCCCAGGGGTCGTCCACATGTACGTGCAGGTTTGGGAGTCCGTTGATGAATTTTGAATAGGGCTCTGGGAGAGGTCGATTTGGAGATATTCAGCCCAAAAGTTGGTCCCCGGCGTTGATTAACTCAGACCGGGGCTTCCAGCCCTTGAACAGTGAAGTTTAGAGAATTCCCGGTTGCTACATTGTCTCCTATTGATTTCTTCCGTTGGTTGATCTGCGGTTTCCCTAGGTGTTAATTACTGCTTGCTACTGTGTTACGCATTCAATCACTGATTCACTGGCTCTTTCAGGGGCCCGCCTGATACAGGGAAGCAGCAGTTTGATTTCTGCCCTTGTTAACATTGCTACAATGTATAATTTACTTCTGAAACTAAACACGTTTAGTTGAAAGGTGAGGAGTATAAAATATAAGCTACAAGAATAATGCCAAGGCACACAAATAGATAAAAATACCAAAATACAAGGGGAGATACAAAATACACACATACAAACTTTAAAACACAATTCCTTATCTTATACTGAAAGAAAGAGGAAGGAAGGAAGAAAAGGTAGAAGAAGAGAAACATATCCAAAGAGGGGAGAGCAAATGCAGGCAAGAGGAAAAGGGGGCTTTCTGCTACAGGAGAAGTCCAGCCTTAACTAGGTGCCATTACCTACACAAACACTGGACAGTTCTTGCTTCGGGCCCGTTCCACGCCTGTCTCTTGCTGTAAGGAGCCATTGCTTTTTACAGCCTCCTATCAGGTGATCAGAATTAAGCCAGAGTTGCATTTAAGCCAGTGAAGACTCCAGCCTTGCAGACAGCCTTGTGTTCAGGTTGCCTGATAGCAGTTACCAGCTGGAACCACAGCTTGGTAGCTCAGTGCCTTGTCCACAAAAGTAAGTGCCTAATTGCCCATCTTCATCTTTTTTTTTTTTTTTTAGTGTCTAATGATAATGTCTCCTGGCCTCTAGTCCTCATTTATTTCCATTTACTTCTGTTCTGTAGTCAGTAGCTTTTACTAAGAGCCCAGTGCTTCAACCCTGATGCATGTTTAGTCCAGCGCTTACATACGTAACGTAGTGAGACCATGCACTAAGTACTGAGATAGAGCATGACAATCCTGAGTAAATGGGTGCTTCTTGCTGTGATCCTTTTGCTATCTCTTCCTATTCTTTCTTTTCTGTTTGATAATCTCCCTTCATAGTCTTCTTGAATCATCTAGTTATCTATGCACTAATGCATCCCTCATCACTATAGTACCTAAGTGCAGTCATTCACAGATTTTATGCTCACACTGCTCCCTAAGGACGTTGTTCTGACCATTCTACATCTGGGCAACAAGGTTCCCTCTAAGCTGTGCACGTGCATGACCGCACATGATTTAAAATCTTGCCGCATAAAAACTTTTTAATGCCACGCATCCACCCAGAGTGGAGCTGGGCGTGGAGCGCAGCGGAGGCACCCGGGCCAGTGTGGGACATTTACTGAAGGTAAGCTCCTCACAGGGGACAGGCAACGACTCATCCCCAAGGTGAGGTGGGGGCTGGTGCTGGGGAGCTGCTCTGCTCCCCAGCCCCGACACCATGTGCCTCTTCGCTCCCCAAGGCAAGGCAAGGAAGGGGTGGGAGCTGGGGCTGGGGGTGGCATAGGCTAGCTACCACTCAGGGGAGCTGCATCCTGACCAAGAGAGAGATCCTTCTTAGTCTGACCCATCTCTGCACCAAGATGTGTGTAACTAAATTGCTTATAAAATTCTAAAAATGCAAGAAATCCCCCCAAATCTTCACATGCAGCTAGCCGGTAAAATACCCAAAACACCAAGAACAGGACACTATATTTTATAAATATATTATATTTACTATTTATATGTGATATAGAAATGAGAAAACCCAGCATTTAATTGACTGTGTTGAGTTATGACCTTAAAAGGAATCTTCATGGTTACAAAATGCACAGCACTGGTTCAAGCATTAATTTACTGTAGGGAA
>NW_005842406.1:158419-162862 GCF_000455745.1 Alligator sinensis | reverse complement strand
AACGTAGGGGAAATAAAACGGTGACTGCATAAAAGCAGGGAAAGAACGCACAAGTAAGCAGTGACCAAAGTAGCACACACTGAAAAGGGGAGGCAGGACCAATTTGGGAAAGGACCGAAGCGGCGTGCTCACAGACCAAAGCGGCGCGCTTACGGATCGCTACACATTAGAAGGAACACTGTTGGGCAAATGAGGCATGAAGTAGATTAGCCTATTTGGCCAAGGTCACAGAAACGAAGACTGTCACTGAGCCAGAACTGAACATGGCTCTCCTGAGCCTGAGTCCAGTGCTCTAATCCTTAGTCTGTGCTTCCTATGATATCTAATATTAGATTGAAGCTCTTCTGAATTAGAACTGTAGTTTTAGCTTATTTGTGCAATTTTCTTTCAAATAAAACACAGTAAGCTCTTATACAAAATTAATGAATTTAGATTTCCATCTTTCCTGAGAAAAAAGTGTGCACAGACAGAACATTGATTCTGGGCTTAGCAATATAGCAAAGTTTCAGAAAATTATCCCATATTTAAAATGGGGAATAATCTGGTAACCTCCCTCAACCATGAATAAGCTTTTAAACTTTGCCTATTGTTTACTCCAGGGGTAGCCAATCTTCAGCATGCTCGCAACAAGTTATATGGGCAGCCTGTGTATGCCACACAACAGATCAGGGTGGGGCAGCTCAGTTCCAGATAAGGCAGGGAGCAGAAAGTGGGGCAGTGAACTGTACAGGGAACAAGGCAAGAAGCAGAAAGCAGAGCATCATATTGGTCAGGTTACACAGGGCAGAGAAACAGATTGGGCAAGGGAAGGGGATTGGAGTGTTACTCAGGGAGGCCTTAGGGCTAATTTGTGGCATGCCTGTCAAAAATGTTGGTCTCCCACTGTTACAGTTTTTAGAAAAGCAAAAACAAGCAAACAACAATGAAACACCCACAAAATATTGCATTGCATTGCATTATATCTACATTCCATATAACTGCATAATATTGTTTAAAATAATTCTCAAATGGTCTCGTCTTTAAGTAAAAATACCCACTTTTTAAAGGGAGAAATTTTTTCCATGATTTAAAAAACAAAAAAAACCCCCAAAAAACCCCAGCTTCCAAATATATAACAATATATTTTGTGTACAATTTAAGTTAATGGGCTCAAATGGTAACTTGTTAGTCATATAGCTGACAGAGAACTAAAATGGTTATGGTATAACACTGAAGATTTTATTTAATGCTCTTAGAAATACTGGTTAATTTTAACTTTAATTGATTTCTATTTTATTTATTTCAATGTATTTGCCACTCACTTTCACCCCAGGAAACATTTTCCTTAATACATTTTCCCTTCCTGTGCAGCTCTACTCAGTCACCAGTTGGCAGCTGTCCACTTTACATACCTAAACTCCTAACATGTTTCATGTTACCCCACAGGAGAACAGACAGTGGGTGACTCAACCTTCCGACTTCCAACAGAGCCCAACCTTCCCCTTGCCCTGAGGGAGCCAATGGGTACTTACCGCCTGATATCACCTCACCCTGGCCTGGCCAATCATCTTGGAAGTTCAGTCTTAAGTCACAGCACGTTTTATACCATGGTTTTAGGACATGTAGACATAGCTCAGATAACAACTTCCACTCCCATTTATCTTTATATGATGCTGCCGTGGGCAGGGCAGCTTTTTACTTGTTAGTGGCTGCTAAGCCTCTCCTATTCTTTGCCTGCTTTTCATTCCATTTCCATACATTACGCTGTTTGTTTCCTCCAAGCTGTCTCTAAGGGTGACAACAAATCAATCAACAAATCAGGCTTCAATGGGAAAAAAACCTTCCTTAAAAGACATGAAACTCCACAAACTTTAGCTCAGACTGTCCTTGCAGTCTTTTAATTGGGGGTGGGCCAGGGGGGTTATTCCCCTAGGATTCCCCTAGGGTCTTCATGGGTCTTTACTCTTCAACTCCATGACAGGGACAGGAAATCCTAAGGATCTCAAGGTCACTGTAAGGAGCCAAGTTGTTCTGTGCAGAGGCCTAGTGTCTTGACCGAGTTGCCCTATGCTAGGCCAACACAGATTTCTTAGCAACCAGGGAAACCTTCAACCCCTTCTACTGCCCTATTGCCCCCTCAAAGGGCAGCACAGAGGAGAAGGTAGAATAAAAGTGTTCCAGTGGGGTCATGTTATCATATGCTGAAATATCCTGATACATTTGGAAGGAGGTAATGGTTTAGGATGGCAGTGGTTCCCAACTTTATTCCTCCAGAGCTCAAGACTACATCATAGCCGTGCCAAGAGCTAAGATGATGTATGGGGGCTTCTGTAAAAAGAAGTGGCAAGAGACAGTACTACTGTCCTTCTATTTACTTCAGGTCGGATCTGTACAACTCACATAGCTGTTGTCAGTAAAAATGAGAGGGAGCATTAGCAAACAACTTATTCAATCAACAAGGCTTTGTCCATCACTTGTTTCTTTGGCAACATGCTTCTGTTCCAGGTAAAAGCCATTGTCCCCTGGCCTTCTGCCAGACTGAGTTGAAAAGGCAGGCTCAAGATAAAGGAGTGATAAAGAAGGGAGGAAGGAACTCAGAAAATTGCATGTGGGGACATTCCACAGGACTGGTGCCACATGGCACCAGTCTTTGATCCTGCCAATCACTGTGCAGCAATAATAAATGTAATTAGCATGAAGTTCCCAGTTGACCATGGAAATCACACTGTGATTTACAGGCAATAGCTACATCACAAGGACTTCACTTCTTGATGAGAGTTTGAAACACGTTTGAAACTGTTTGTGCATGTGTGGGTATTGCAGCTCTCTAATGTATCTCACATGAGCTATGGTTAAGAAGAATTGCCCAAATCAACCAAATTGTCTTATTATAATTCTTATATTAAATCTGTAAAAGTATTTTAGTACTGTATTATCTTGAATGGTGCTTTATTTATTCTCTGTGTTTGCAATCAAGAAAAATAAGGATAATAGAATTAAGTACCATGTTTTCTCACATACAACATATTCTAAATCATGTGTCCCTGCCCCCCCCCCCCAAATTGGACGGGGGGGTGGTATTTAAGTAGGGAAACTGTTTTCTTTGCTGAAAAATTAACAAACACCAAGCATGCTGTGCAGCTGCAATAATGGCTGCTGCTTGTGTCTGCTCAGCAAAGGGAAGGGGCAGAGTCCTGTATTAACTTTCTTGCAGCCTTAGCTATTGGCTGAGCACTGGAACTTTGTGCCCGAAGCAACAAGTCAGCTGTTGGCAGTAGCTTAATGAGGCTTGTGATGTGGAAACAATACTTTATTTATGTCATAACCCAATGATTTTTAGTGCCTTGGCACATTGGAATTTTCCCGCCACATGGAGCTTTCTTTGCACGGTGGATTTCTCAGCTGCAGAGAGAAATCCCCGGTGCAAAGAGTTCCCGCCACACACATGCAAATTAGTGTCCCACTATTGGTCAATTCTAAATTATTCCTACGTGGCAGCTAGCAATTGGCTCGCTAGCCGTACAAAAGGTTAGAGCAGTTTCCGCCCAAGTTGGAGGACTCCACATCCATCTTGTGGGGAACTCTGAGCGCGCTGTGGAGCCTAGCAAACTCCGCGTGTGTCTTGGAGGAGGACATAGAGGCCTGATCAGCTTCTAGCCACTCCCCGTCATAGTGGAAAATTTGACGTATCCCCCGTGTGAAGCGCTCATGGAGTCGTACATCGATGACTCATCTCGGTTCAGTGCGGTTCGGAAGAGATCTCACTTGTGTTTGTTTGTGTGCAACTGCAACTCAAGCAAGTTTCCTCCCTGCACTGTGACCATCAGCAGTGTAAGTAAAGCTTTCTTTATAAAACCAATACGCTTCCGTGCCTAACTCTACTCCGTCGTGGAAAACCCCCCCCTGCCAGTCCGGGCTACTGGCCATAGCCTCAGACCGACCCTCGGTCCCGACATGGCGTCATGAACAGGATGCAGGGAAGACACTATGGAGTTAGAGTTAGTGAGACACTGCCCTTGGCGCAGTGGAAAACGGCATGTAACAGACGCCAAAGAATTAGAGGCACATATTACTTACCATCAGGCGGGCGGAACGGGTGAAAGGCCCATCAGCGGCTACTTTTCGCTGAAGGGAGAAGAGAAGGAAGCACATCTTCACCCCAGAGCTTTTGGGTGTGTGATGGGTGGAGAGCGGGTCCTGTTTAGATCCTGAGAGGAAAGGGGCACCGTATCCTCAGCCTGAGTGAAACCAGTCGACCCAAAGTATACCCACTGCCTGCGATATGTGCAGGAGACGGAAGACCGGTTTACTCCCCAAGCAGCGTTGTCTAGATTGAGGAGCCGCGAGCTCCCGTCCGATCTCTGTGAGAGTTTGGAGACAGAGGGACGTGCCGCAGCTGAAGGGGCAGCCCCGAAGTGCGACAGGGGAAAAATGTTAAGTGCAATGGTCCATGCTATGACAACT
>NW_005842406.1:151340-158282 GCF_000455745.1 Alligator sinensis | reverse complement strand
TAGCAGCAGTTCGCCCTGTGACACCGACCTGCCAGGCAACTGATCCATCGAGTGCAGCTTGTACCACCACCTATCGTGCTCGTACTCGAACTGAGTTGAAGGAACTGTACGAGGAGTCAAAGATCAGACCTGAGGAGACCCTAGCCGTGTGGATGGGACGCCTAGTTGTGGAATTTGGGTCCGATCTGTTGGACCTAGAAGAAGCAAGCTTCCTGATCCGGCGGGCCTCGTGGAGTAGACGGTATGCCATCGACGTCAATACAGTGACGCTCAACACTCATTGGCCCATTCTGCTTCCAGTGCTTGCCGCAGGACAAGTCGGTCAGGAATCTCACGCATGGCATGACGGACAGCCGGAGAAAGCCAGCGTGGAGCAGATTTTGCTGGCCATGGTTGGGATCTCATACTGCTCCTGGAACCCCAGAGCATGTGTACTGGGACTAACACCATCCCAGCAGAGAGGGCCATGGCCTCACTGCTATCTGCGAAATCCAAAAACGGTACCAATAAAGCTGGACAGCGTAAGAGCCTTTGTTGAGGTCTATGGAGGAAAGAACATCGCTCAACCCAATGGTTGGTCAACCTGCAAGCAACCTTTTGCGTCAGCTTTCGCTGATGAAGTCGAGAACACCTAGCGACTGGGAGCATCGATCTACTATATACCCGATCGAGGCTCAGGGCGCAAGCCACAGCGAAACTGATTATCAACCGTTGCCGCAGAGAATGCCCGAAGAGCGAATCATGTTTGGGTTCCTCATAAGCCATTCTGGGCTCACCAAACGACAGCTCCGAATCCTGGGAGACTCAGGCCAATGGCAACTGGCCTATGAACTGGGTTTTCAGTATCCAGACAAGCCAGACGACGACTCCTCGACGATGTCATCGACGTTTTCGTCTTGCTGAACGTGGATAAAACCCTGCGGTGCTTGCCATCTACTTCCGCGTCGGTTGTGTCCACGAGCGTGCAAGAGAAAAATCGTCCAGAGCGGAGCCGTGCCCGAGCACCTGTATTGTGTGCTGTGAAAAGTGGGAAGCGGTGGCAGATCTTGCTGACTGCCCTATCGCGCGCGGTTCCATGTAAATATTGTAATATAGGTTAATTTATCGTTTTGAGGATTTTTCTTTTACAGATCCAGGACTCAGTGCGTGGTGAAGGGAAGTCCCGAGAAAGAAAAAGAGAACATCATTAAAGAAGCGAGGACTTGACTTGTGACTTCGCCATGACACCTACTGAAGTCCTGATAGTTGAATTTCTTGTTATGAATATAATTATGTGTCTGTGTGTTAGTGCCAGCTATTATTTGATTCGGTCCTTAGAGGATGAAATTATTATGTTGTCTGAATTTGTGTTTAATCGTTTGGCTTATGAACCAGCCGAGAGAGCTCATAACAACCCAAACGACGTTCATGTGGTTTAAAATTCCAGCTGTGCCATCGGCAAGGGGGCACGTCATAACCCAATGATTTTTAGTGCCTCGGCACATTGGAATTTTCCCGCCACATGGAGCTTTCTTTGCACGGTGGATTTCTCAGCGGCAGAGAGAAATCCCCAGTGCAAAGAGTTCCCGCCACACATATGCAAATTAGTGCCCCACTATTGGTCAATTCTAAATTATTCCTACATGGTGGCTAGCAATTGGCTCGCTAGCCATACAAAAGGTTAGAGCAGTTTCCGCCCAAGTTGGAGGACTCCACAACCATCTTGTGGGGAACTCTGAGCGCTCTGTGGAGCCTAGCAAACTCCGCGTGTGTCTTGGAGGAGGACATAGAGGCCTGATCAGCTTCTAGCCACTCCCCGTCATAGTGGAAATTTGACGTATCCCCCGTGTGAAGCGCTCGTGGAGTTGTACATCGACGACTCATCTCGGTTCAGTGCGGTTCGGAAGAGATCTCACTTGTGTTTGTTTGTGTGCAACTGCAACTCAAGCAAGTTTCCTTCCTGCACTGTGACCATCAGCAGTGTAAGTAAAGCTTTCTTTATAAAACCAATACGCTTCCGTGCCTAACTCTACTCCGTCATGGAAAAACCCCACCTGACGGTCCGGGCTACTGGCCATAGCCTCAGACCGACCCTCGGTCCCGACAATTTACAGGAACTAATATTAAAAAAACTACTTACAGTGAAGAAATAACAGCTTTACTATGGCCCTTTGCAAGGGTCTGGGACCTAATCTTGTGTGACATAGATAGAGTAAGCCCCCCCTGGGAACACAGAATGTCCTGGATGTGTGGCATCACAGGCTACAGTCTCCCATACCAGGGAGTTCCTGATGCCACACTCTGTAGACACTGTTTCCAGGAGGACTTATTCCATGTCACACACTTGGCCATGACCGGAAAAATCTTTTTTTCTACATTCTGCCTTCCCAAAACAAGGTGTATGTTTTATTTGGGGGCGTGTTGTATGCAAGACTTTATGGTGTGTGTGTGTGTGTGTGTGTGTGTGTGCTCACGTGCGTGTGGGTGGGTGTGTATTCACACACACACATTTATAGGTGTAGGCCATTTTTACAGCTTTACAACTCTAGGTTGCTCTGGGTGTGGTGTGGCCATTGGCAAAGCCCATGACTGCCTTTGAACTACTCCGCAACATCTGGGAATCCTAATAGCTGTATTTGCTATGGGGCATTTCCTGCTGCCCTTGACCCAAGGCTTGAAAGAGGGTCTGTCTCTACAGTTGTCCAACAGAGAACTCGCATTGCAAAAATGTTTCTGATTCCATTAAAGAGCTTTTGAAGCTGCATCAGTTCTGTACCAGGACCATAATAGGAACAAAAATCCTTCTTGCTGCTATTTTTGGAAAATGAATCAGAATTGGTGTTGCTTATACCTGTACAAATGACCTGGAAGTAGGGCAATGGTAATGGCCTTTCTCAGTTAGAACTGAAATAATTCTCAAGCAAAATTTTAAGGGAGGGCAAGTTGCTGCACATAACAGTCTTTTGAATAATAATCCATAAAAATCAAACTGTTCTTTACACTGTGGTCATTAGAGGTCCATGTTGCCACCTTTGTCAGAGTAAGGATGGAACTTTATGGTATACTGACCAAACTGCAACTGGGTAATAATTATATTCTGCTTTCTAAACCCCTGTAGTTTCAGTTGGACATGGCATTCTTTACTGTATGCCCTAAATTGTTCTGTAGTAATGTGGTGCTTGAACAGCTGCCATGTTCCTAGCAAACTGCACTTCTGCAGGGCCAAAAGTGGGGCTAGGGAGGGAGCCCTGAATCTGAGGAAGGTCAATCTATTTATGGTAGCAACAAGAACATAAAGAGAAAGTAAAGAAGGTAAAAACAAAGACACAATTGCAATACAATTTGGAGATTTAATGTTGCAATTTAAAGTCACGATATTGTGCCAGCTCAGGCTTTTATCTTGAATCTCAGGGTTTTCCCCCAGAATATTTTGTGAATATGCCATCAAAGTTGAGCATTGCTTCCAGTGAATGTTTCAATGAAGCTTCTCATGATGTTTTTTTTCAAATTTCAATCTTTTGTTTGGATACTACCACACAGTTGAAGTTATATCATATTTATTCTTCCACAGACAAACCCTACCCCATTGACTGAAGCCACTTTGACTTGCTTTGTAGGTCCTTGTGTGATGGAAAGACCAGAAAAGGATATGGCCTTCACCCAAATAATTCTATCAAGACAACACGCCTCCCTTTTCTGCAAGAACAAAACATGAGGTGGAGAAAATGAGTTAGAGGCCTGGTAAGATGAGTAGGAATGTGTCGGGATGAGTTTGTGAGTCAGGATGAGTCCCTGAATTTGTTTTGAGCTTTTCCCACATGACTAATTTTAGCCATTCCTTTCTCTGCATTTAGTATATTACTTTGCAGTCTTCAGATTACTTTAATGCCTAGTCTTGAGCCTGTGGTGTGAATATAAGATCAGGATACAAGATTAGGCTCTTCCAGTTCATTTAAATATTTTCCACAATAGTCACTGCCTGTTTTTAAAAACAGTTTGGTAGAGTAAAGCTGAGATTTGTACCAGTTCTCATATTGTTTTCATAGCCCTGGAAGTAGGACAAGATTGATTTAGAGATGATAACTAATTCATCTGCATTCCTATGGTGCAAGAATCCTGATCCACCTTTGCCCTTCCTTTTTCTTGCTAAATGACTCCAGCAGTTGGCTTCTCCTTTGATTTTGAAAGCTTCATGTTTGTATTCCATGTTGAAGCCTTGATTTTCCTTTTAGATCGCAACATTTTATACAGGGAAAGTCAAATTCTGCTTTCAGTTACAGTAGTGTAGATCTGCTATAACCCCAAAGATAACAGCAAAGTTACTTTAAATGTACACTAGTATTACTGAGAACAGAATTTAGCCAGTGACTTGTTACTAGAACTGATGTTATTCTTCAAAAATAGCCATTGTAATGTATATCTAACATAAAGTCCTAGAAGAACACAGAATTCTTAAAATTCTATAGCATTTTTTTTGTAAAAAGGGGGTTCAGGGGTTAGCTGAAAGCAAAGGCTGAGTTTGAGAAAAAGAAGATTTATCCAAACAAATATCACTCACACTGTAAAATTATCATTATTACTGACACTATCCCTGCAGTTCCCTTTTACCATACTCATATTACATAAACTTTTACTTCTATGTAAAGGTTCAGGCCGTTTAAGTCTTCTACATGTTCACAAGATGTTTTACAAAAAATTCCAATGGAAGGTTAATGTACGCTCCTGACAATAAGCCTTTCCCACACCCAGGCGAAAACACCAGATAGATATGTTCTTCAGTGTTGGAGCACATTCAGTTCTTGTCTTACTGAGAATGTCTGTGGTGCTGCCAATTACAGCCCATATACAAAATTTTAACACAGTATATTGCCTATCCCACTCAGTGAACATGTTTGCAATCCCTTGAAATGTTCGTCACAAAGGCAGGTTTAAGAGTATTGTGTATTGTACGCTACGTGGCAGTGATTTAAAAATCCTAGCTAATACTGTAGTAATGATGAGACAGAATACATGTGATGATCCAGAGTTTGTGGCTTTAATCCAGGATAGCATTTATATTGTTCCAAACTTTCTTTGCTTTGCTTAGTTAAATAACACGCTGCTGCTTTTTCTGCCCAAAGCATCATAGAATTTAAATGAAAGGATTTGCTGTCTTTCTTTTCTTTGTCTTAGAAAAGATATGGAGGTCAGGAAGTTCTGTGTGTGATGTGAGCGAGCCCTGTGGCTAGAATTCAGATGACTGGGTTAGCCTCAGGTATCTTTCAAAGCTACAAAGTTGACTCCTGTTGCCTTTGTTATGTGCACTAGTTAAAAGAGCCACATTTTTTACGAGGGAGAGAAACTGTCCTGGGTTTGATGTGATGAATGGGTTAGGTCAGAAGGCAAGAGAGAAGATGAAACTATCGTGTCTTAGTAAGTGTTGTTGCCAGTTTTAAAGGTAATTTTTTCATGCTTAGATATGGGATTCCTGGGAGTTGTGATAAGCCCTGGCACATGTTACTTGTCAAGTGGCATCTGTTAACCCGTAATGAATAAAAATGAGGCTCTTTTCCCAGATGGTACAATTGCATCCTGATCGGCTGTGCTATTGGGGCCAGGTGGATCTGAAAAGAAGGACTTATGATAAGCAAATTTGTTAATTAAGCAAAAAGTATTGGTGTTAGAATTTCAGGACCCGCTCAGGTGGAACAATAGTCTATTCTCCAGGTCCTGGCCGGTGGTGGGGTGTTCTTCTTAAAGACCTCCCTTGCAGTTCAGAGTTCATGTTGGTGGACTGTAATGGAGGTAGAGCAATAGTTAGCTCATATGATCCAATTGCTGCTTTAATGTTACAATATTAAAGTCTCTAGGAAGCATATAGATTCATAGATTCATGAATCTATGAATCTATATGCTTCCTAGTTTACATACAGAAGCCAGAGTTTGTTGTTTGTATTGGCGTTCTAAAGGTTTGTTTCCACTAGACATGCCTAAACCAGTTTCAATATACCATAATTTGGGTACTGCAAACAGCAAGCAATCGTGTTCAGGTAAGAGGTCTTATTGGCTCTTTACAATCACCTTATATATCACCTCCAATAGCTGTAGAGCAAGAGACTACAGTTTGTCTCATGATTTTAGAAACATGTTTGTGACTGGTACATTTTACAGGCTATTTTTAATAGCCTGAGGATCATAATGGGAACATATTTTTTTTATTGGGCTTGATCCCAAATCAATTGAAGTTAATGGGACTTTAGATTAAACTTGTAGAGATCCTGTAAGTCCTCTCAGACATGTCCATTCCCTCCTTTTGTCTCTAACTGGCAACTATGAAGTCTTTAGCAAAAGAAATGGTATTGTCTAGTAATAAAATAGAAGGACCCAGTTTCACGGGGAGATTTGGGGCTTGATTCATTAGCTGATTCATAGATGTTAGGGTCGGAAGGGACCTCAACAGATCATGAAATCCGACCCCCTGCATAGGCAGGAAAGAGGGCTGGGGCTAGATGACCCCAGCTAGATGCCTGTCTAACCTCCTCTTGAAGACCCGCAGGGAAGGGGAGAGCACCACCTCCCTTGGGAGCCTGTTCCAGACCTTGGCCACTCTAGCTGTGAACAAGTTCTTCCTAATGTCCAATCTAAATCTGCTCTCTGCTAGCTTGTGGCCATTATTTCTTGTAACGCCTGGGGGCGCCTTGGTGAATAAATCCTCACCAATTCCCTTCTGTGCCCCCGTGATGAACTTATAGGCAGCCACGAGGTCGCCTCTCAACCTTCTCTTGTGGAGGCTGAAAAGGTCCAGGTTCTCTAGTCTCTCCTCGTAGGGCTTGGTCTGCAAGCCCTTAACCATATGAGTGGCCCTTCTCTGGACTCTCTCCAGGTTATCCACATCCCTCTTGAAGTGCGGCACCCAGAATTGCACGCAATACTCCAACTGCAGTCTGACCAGCTCCCGATAGAGGGGAAGTATCACCTCCTCGG
>NW_005842406.1:148984-150387 GCF_000455745.1 Alligator sinensis | reverse complement strand
TTCTGCCCATTTAGCAGGGGTCCTATTCCTCCCTGGGCCTTCCTTTTACTCCCTATATATCTAAAAAACAATTTCTTGTTGTCCTTTACTTGGGATGCCATCCTTAGCTCCATGGTAGCTTTGGCCCGTCTCACTGCCTCCCTACAAGCGCGAGCAGAGGAGGTATATTCATCTTTGGTGATTTCTCCCTGTTTCCACTTTTTATGTGCTCCCCTTTTGGCCCTTAGGCTGCCCTGGATTTCTCTGGTCAGCCAAGGAAGCCTCCTGGCCCCTTTCCCTCTTTTCCCTCGCATCCGGATCATCTTGCTTTGTGCCTGAAGGATCATTTCCTTCAGGCACAGCCACCCTTCTTGGGCTCCCATCACTTCAAAACTCCTACTCTGCAGTGCGTCTTTGACTAATCGTCTGAGTTCATTGAAATCAGCTTTCCTAAAGTCTAGCACTTTCACCCTACTAGTTACCTTACTCACTTGACGTTTTATAAAGAATTCTATTATTAGGTGATCACTGTCCCCCAGATGGCTGATCACTGTCCCCCTGATGAGTAGTTGGTGTCTGAAATGTATTGGGGGTGCCTCTGGAAGAGTTTTTTGGAACAACGTGGAGCAGGGATTGTCTCTTTATGTGGTTCAACAGCACCAACATACTGGTGGTGCCTGGCAAATAATACAGAGTGGGCAGATTTTGAAAGGTGCCCTTTTGGAACATACAACTCAGGAGCATTGGGAATTCAACCTGAAGGCACCAACAAAAGTAAAAATCCACCATTAAAAATAACTCCGGGAAAATAACAACTATTGAAAACCTCTCTCCAAAATTGTTTGTTGCAAGAAGGTACCCCTATCTAGCAACAAGCAGTACCCTCTAGATAATGTTACTGTCCCCAGTATATATTAAGGATTTTGTATCAGCTTATTCCATGGAATACATGGGACATTGTCTAATCACATTTTTTTATGATTTTAGGTCTACCTAGCAACATCTACTGACCCTTGTAAGTTTGCCTGGTGAATTTCTGCTGTCAGGGTTGACACCCTGCTCCATGTACAGTGAAGTCTCTCTGATGACAGTCTCTTTACTGGGCCACTTCCAATAAGTTTCCTCATGGAAAATATCTTGGAAATATTTTTACTCAACCATCCAAAAATGCCCATCTGTCTTTTGTGCTCAAGACCTTGGGAAACTCTACCTGGCAATGGGCAGGGCAAATTAAATTAAAAAAAAAAGTTTTTCTGCACACTGCTGCATGTATGTTCAAGACTTCAGATTCACTTAATATAGTTGTGTGCACGATTATTATTGCATGAAGTAATTCTAATTTCTCATTGAGAGTTGGGCAGGGCTTCACCATCCAACCAGGTGTACTGGAATACATGGTATTTCAAGGAAAATGCCACTATCAC
>NW_005842406.1:139701-148953 GCF_000455745.1 Alligator sinensis | reverse complement strand
CTGGCATGACCTTTCCAGTTGGCTGCTGCAGCAGAAAGGCCAGGGTTTGACTGGTTTCAATTTTGAGATAGAATACATAAAATATTAGCAGAAAGATCCAACATATTACTGTTCAACCTATCTTGAAAATCCTAGAATAAGAAATAATGGTGACAGATTGTACTATGTGATGCCAAGTACAGAATTTTTAACGGCAACCATTATAAGTAGAGATGAACCTGACATCCTAACACCAATTACTTACATGAAAGTTCAGTCCAGAGCTTACATTTGCAACCCCAGTAAGATAATGATTTTTATTTTTTGTGTGTGCTGTCATAGCCCCTATGATTCCTAGTAATAGACCAGGACCCTATCTGTAGGATGCACAACAGAATGGTACATGTTATAGGTTGAATTTCCATTGGGATACTTAAGATACGTAGGAAAATTAACCATGCTTGAAGTTATGAAAGTACAGAAACACTAGAACTCAGCAATATAAATTCTGATCTAATTCACCTGCCATTTAGACTAATGCCATCATATCATGTGTTGGCTAGAGTGTAGTTTTTCTTGGTGCCTTTTGGTAACAAAATAGAAGGACCCAGTTTCCCTGTGAGAAACATCTGTGCGTTCCACATGAAAGACATGTAAAATACATAAAATAATTCCCAGGTTATACTGCTAACTTTACAGACAAAAGCACCCCCACCCCAAGAAATACTTTTCCCAAAAGAGGTTTGCTTGTCCTTTGTCACTAATAACAGAGATACACATGCCTTCTAAGTGTGGTGAGTCACACCATCCATTACAGGAAAACTGCAATAATGCCAGAGATGTAAGATCTTGCCAAAGAAGGTTGTTATTACAACTAATAAAACACTTATAAGCTTTATGCATTCCTCTGTGTTTACAAACTGGAATTTATTTCTAAGCACCTTTCAATGTGCTGAGTACCTTAGAGATGCCTCCATGAATTAATGAAAGACATTAAGGACTTGCCTGCTGGTCCTGGGGCAGATTGGGGGGTTTGGGGGGTGGGTTCGTTGAACATGCCTTGTCCTACTTGAGCCCTTTAATGTTCTTCAGAACCGAAAGTTAACCTGGAAGTTCACCAGACTGGAGACACTAGTGCTCTGGCCTTGTTTCTAACAGCTGCTTTCAGCCCCACCAGAGACCAAGGACTTGAGAATAGGATCAGAGGACAAGCTCAGAGTAGCACCACATGTATCATTGGTGCAGAGCACCTCTGTGCTGAGAAAATGGTGGTGGTGTGATTTGAATTAAAACAAGTTTGGGGTTTTTTAGTTCAAAATGCATCACTGCTGCCATTTTTTCAACGTGGAGGCACACTGTGCTGCTCATACACATGTTCCTGATGTGGCGCCAAGTGCTTTTAATTTGGGTGACTCATTAATTAAAAGTGCCTGGTGCTGCATCAGGAACACATGTAAAAATGTAATGATTAACTAGATTAAATATCAAGTTTAAAAAAACCACAACAAAGTAGACAAATATAGGTAAAATAGTCAATAGTATCATTAGTCCTGTAGTCATTACACTTACATGTATATCTCTAATTCAGATCCATAAAATAAAATCTAGCCTTCTTCAGTGTCTTGACAGTGTCTCCAGTATTTTACTGTCTGTCGTTCAGTAATGCCAACTCTTATTAACCTGATTTCCAAGTCAAATTATCTCTGACTCATGATCTCCTGATAGAGAGATCAAATCTCAGGATTTTTTCCTCTGGCGCATGTAAGGTCACCAAACTGGTAAGTCAGTGGAGAGGAAGGGGCAGAGGGAGAGGGAAGGGGTGGGGAGGGGGAGATTGAGACCCCCACAGTGAGGGAGTGAGTAGGGAGGGGGTGAATGGGGCTCCAGGGCCAGAGCAAGTCATGCAACAGAGCCCTGGGTGGCTGTATGTGTGTGTCCCTCACTCCCAAGCCACAGCCCTCCCAGCCCTGCTGCTGCCCCTCACTCCTGACCCACAGTACCCCACATCCTGCCGGGGTGTGCAGGGGCCTCCCCTTTCCAGGCTCCAAACCCCCCCACACACCCACAGCCCCCCACACCTTCATAAATAACTCCCCACACACACACACACACACACACACACACACACACACACACACTTCAAAAATAGCATCTCATGATTTACATTCCAAATCTCTTAATTTCTAAGAGTTTGTCTCATGATTTTTGACAGTGGCAATATTGGTCATTTCTACAGCTGAGTTAATATTACCAGACCTGAGTTAAGGTTTTTAGCTAAAGCTAAAAGCAGCCTGCAGGACTGTGAATTAGAAAAAAGACATTACTGAGAACAGCTAACAGACAGCAAAATTGCAGAAGGAAGGCTAGTTTAAACAGCAGAATATCAAGACTATTAAAAAGGATAGAGGGCTGTTAACACCTGTGGAGTACAGTGAGATTAACAGGTAGTGAAATGACCAGGGATATGATGTCATTTGATATCAGCACTACCTGAATAGAAATTCAGGTGCCCCTCCCAAGCAGTTGATTTTAAAGTTTGGGTAAAGCAGGAATCAAAGGGGTGCGGGGGCAGAGCGTGCAACGGTACCACTGCATCCCCCGTGGCTCCACCTCTGTGCATATTCACTGGGACATGCTGTTGCTTCAGTACAGACAAGCTCTGAAGTGTAACACACAGTAATCTGGCCAGCTCATTGAGTCTGCAGTCCTCACTCAGCTAACCCTTACTGACTTCAGCTCCTCCTGATTAAAGCCTGCATAATGAAGGCCTACGAAGAGTATGGACTCATAAACATTTTATAGTGTGGTCTGAGTGCTGTTTTCTGGGATCTCCAGGTCCTCATGGTTATTGCCCATTCACCATTTTCAACTATGGGGTGTAGAAATGATCAGAGGATGGCTAAAAATCTTGGTGTTGATTTAATGGGAAAATCCACTACTACTGTTTCATTTAGTTATTTATTTTTCATTCATTTGCTCTCAGCACAGCAATTTCTGATCTCAGCCTCAAGCCAGTGAGCAAACTAACCTAGAAGGGCTCGAGTAGAACCCTAGACTTCCTTCTAAGAATTGTCTTCCCACTGCTTCTTTCTCCTTCTGTGTTTGCTTGATTCCAGGTAGTACAGTCAAGAAATAGGATACAGAAGGACCAGAAGAGAGGTGCTCAAGGACTTCTTGTTTTTTTTACTTTCAGTTTAGGTAAGTTCTGAACATAGTGTTCAGGGAGGAGGCTGTGACATTCAGGCAAGCATCTGGGGCCAGACTAGATTGCCACAGGCAGGTAAGATAAGGGCTTTAAACATACATGGTCAATAGGGCTGTGCGAAGCTTTGGGTGCTGATTTGATTCGGAGGAAATTTGGCTCGATTTGGTGGCCAAATCTCAAATCCGAATTGAATCAAGAGACCAATTAAAAGGTCTGAAATTGATTTTAAAATCTCTCCAAATTGATGCAGAAAAGATTTGGAGAGCTTCAGCGATTTAGACAGTCCCCACTTGCTGCAGCAGGAAGCTGGACCTGGACTCCATGCTGGTAAGTAGGGGGTGGGGGAGGGGAGGCTGTAGGAGTGGGGAGGGGACCATGGAGGGACGCCTACCAGGCCCCATCCCCTGCCTTCTCCCCCAGTTCCCCGAGCACCTCCCTGACCCCTGCCTGCTCTCTTAGCCCCCCATGGCTGCTCTGCTTGGCCCTAGCTCCTGGCTCTAAGAAAAAGCCCCCACTCACTGGCTGCTGCCAGGTACGGGGCCAATCCCTACTGCCCCCCACTACCCCATGCCATGTGGGGGGCTCTGTCATGAGCCCCCTGATCCAGGCCCGTTATCCCAGCCGCCCCCACGGCTGCCCTGCCTACCCCTGCTCCTGGCCCTATAAAAAGGAAAAAAAACACCCAAACTCACCGGTTGCTGCAGTGGCCTTGGGGCACCTGGGGGCTCTTGACAGAGCGCCCCCACACAGTATGGGGCAGTGGGGACAGCAAGCATGGCCCCCTATCAGGCAGGAGCTGGTGATTCAGGGCTTTTTTTTTTTTTTAAGGGTTGGGAGCTGGGCTGGGTGGGGTAGCCAATGGGGGGTGGCTGGGAAAGCAGGTGGGGGTCAGGGGGCTCTTGACAGAGCCCCCCATACAGCATGGGGCAGCAGGAGGCAGTGGGGATTGCCCCCTGTCTGGCAGCAGCCTGTGAATGGGGGCTTTTTTTTTTCCCAAAGAGCTGGGAGCTGGGGCCAGGTGGGGCTGGAAGAGCAGGTGCGGGAGGGGCCTGTGTGATTCAGAGATTCAGCTGATTTGGCAGCAGCCAGATCTCTGAATCAGATTCAGCTGAATTGATTTGGGACAGTGATTTGAATCACCGAATCAAATCACTGTCCCCCGAATCGGCCGAATCTGAATCTGAAGTGAATGCTAGCTGCTTCACACAGGCCTAATGGTCAGCAAGTTAAGATTAGAGCAGGACTGTCCAACTTTGGCATGGCAGGTGTGCCCCCCACCCAATTCCCCCCTAAATAGCAAGTGGTACTGCCAAGGCTGTGCCAGCAGTACACTGCCCCTGTCCCCTGCTAAAGGCATGTGGTTCCCCCTCCGCCCCTCCTGGCCACATTGACTACACCAGCAGCACACCATCCTCTGCTATGCAGCACTAGGAGAGGCTGGTGCAAGGGCCCATGGCAGGAGTGGATCAAGAGGGGGTGCAGTATTGTGGGGTCCACCCCCCATTTGGACTGCTGTGGGAGCAGAAGTGGGGAATTTTTTAAAGTCCAGAATCAGGTAAAAGTCCTGTCCCCTGTCCCTCCACTCATCATCCCCTCCTTTCCTTTCCATCCTCAATAGCTTAGGCATCCCATGTCCCCATTGATCTCACTGTCCCTAGCTGAGGGGGAGGGGGCTCCAGAGCCTTTTCTGCCTGCTCCAGCCAGATGCTGTGGCAGTAGCAGTGACAGGTAGACTCATCCTGTCTGCCCAGTCCCCCAGGCAGTGGCAGATTTACCATGAATCAAACTGTGTGGTGGCACGGGGCCCCCAATGACAGGGGGCCCCACCGCTGACACTGCTTCCACCACCAGACAGCTTCCTGCATTTGGTTTGTGGCCCTGTCTCCTGCCCAGCAAGTTGTGGGCATCTTCAGCTGTTCCGGCTAGAAATTCTGGCCATTGCCCCTCCCCCATGGCTGATGTGCCACGCTAATTCCCCCACGGACATGCCGTGGCATTGGAGGTGGAGCCCTGAATCCTGCTTGGATCACAGGGCCCCACTAACCATAAATCCTCCATTGCCCCCAGGTGTTCTCTGCCAACTCTAGAGCAAGCGTGGGCCAGAGACCTGCCTGTTGCTGTTCTCAGCTAAGCCTGGCTGCAATGCCTCTGAAGTGCCTCCTCACCATGAAATGAATTGGGAGAGTTGTGTTTTGGGAGAGTTGTGGGGGAGAGACTCCAGAGCCTCTGCAGCCAGGATCAGCACAGCAACAGCCATAGCAGCAGGTGAGTTCGCTGAAACCCCCAACCTCCCTATGCTTGCCCCTGGGTTTGTGGGGCACACCCAGGAGAATGGGCAGAAGGGAAGATCCCACCTGCTGCCCCTGCTACTGTCCCCTACTGAGCCAGGGGCAGGAGTGGCTCTGGTGCCCTGCCCCACCCCCCATCACCCTAGGACAGCAGCCATGGTGGATGGAGAAGAGGTGAATGCAAGGGGAGGGGACTTGCTGCTGAGGATGGGAGGAAAGGAGGGGTGGGTTCTAAGAGCTGTGGGAGATGGGTGATGAGCTTCTTAACTGATTTGGGGACTTAATAAGAGTCCCTGTTGCTACTGCCATGATGTGATCTGTTTGCCTGGGGTGGGGGAGCTGGGAGGCAGAATGTACCCACCCTTGTAGCACCCATTGCTGCTCTCACAACAACCTGTACAAAATCCTGGATCTGCCCAGGCCTACAAGTCACATCTTAGCCACTTACGAGCTACAAGTTGGTCAGCTCTGAGTTAGTACATAAGCCTGGAGATGGCCCTGGGTAACAGTGGACATGTCTATATGTGCATTAATGTGCTGTTACTGCACATTAAGTTTAGTATCTATAATATGAGGTACTAACTAAATGCACAGTAACTGGTGTTACTGCACAGTAGCACTGGTACATGGTCTTTTCATGACACTTAATGCTCACTAGACTAATTCTACTGCACATTAGCACAGCTTTTGCCATTACAAGCTAATGAACAGTAGACTTAGTCTACTGCACATTAAGCATCTTGTGTAGACGCACCCAGTAAATTCCTTATATGGCAGAGACCGAAACAGAACACTCTCTACATCAGCATCTTCAGAGTCACTGCTACACTAAGACCAGAAAAACTAGGGACCTTGCTAAGGTGCTTAGAGTCAGTTTTAACTCTGCTGCAGTTATTAGATTAGAGAGAGACATCAAAGGGATAAAAAACCAATACTAAGTGAAAACGCTGTTGCAGTCATGTTTGGTGTCAGGCAAAGACATGGAGGCAGGCAACAAAATGCAGCCTGTGAAATGGAGGCAGTCAATAAAAAATCTAATTCCATTTACTACTGGTGCCACGCCAGATTCTCTAATTCAATGCACTGTGTTTGAAAGACTGAATTTTTGCACTGTCAGCTCCTGAGATAGTACAAGTATATGATTGTTATAAGTGTTCAGGAAGCAGAACAAGAACTAGCAACTGTGATTATAAACACTTCATCACACTTCTATCTGATAAGAATATCAAGTGCCATTCTTTCCTGCTTAAAAGAACTCCTTATGAAATAATGTGTTAAAAACTGAAATGGAGTTTTGAAAAAGGGGGCGGGGAAACAAGCTTCCCAGAAGTAAATGGTTCAGAATTATGGTCTCTGTGTTGTTACAAATGTGAATTTCTCTGTGTGAACCTGAACTTATGTGTGAACCTGATGTTTAGACCTCAGACACTTCTGGCTGTTACTGGGGGACTCCAAGAGAAGGCTCCCTGTTGATAAGAAGCTGCTCCCATTGGAATATACTTCCTCACTGGGATAGTCAACTAAGCAGAGCAAAGAAGGTGATGGGAGCAGGCAGCTACACAACCTCCACATGCATGCAGCCTTCCCAAATGTGGAGAAGGACTAAGATCAGAGAAGGAGAACAAATAGGTGATTTTAAATATAAAACTCTTGCTGTTTCATTCCCATCCAGCCAGCCCCATTAAAATAATCTCTATATCTATACCGAATGGTACAGAGCCGTCTTTAGCATGATGCCTTAGCAAATCACGTAGTTCTAGCCATGGGCTGTTACAGGTCAATTCAATGATCTCTTGAATTCATACACCAGGAGAGCTAACTTCATTTCCTCCTTACAGCTCAGGGGAGTTATAATGGGAGCAAGACACAAAAGAAGATCCTGCAAGCTGGTGGCATGGGTAGAACTGGAAATTTGAGTGGGCCCCAACTTATATTGTATGGCAATGAGCAAAAGTCAGAAGTAACCACGGAATACTGCAAGTGGCTTAAAACAAGTGATGCCTTAAAATAAATGAAGATTATTCATGTCAGGACCCCTAGGACTTGAACATGGGCCTTCTCAGTGCATGACTGGAGGCTGGAACTACAGCATCACCAAGAAACTGATAGGGTACTAGAGCCAGTCCAGCCTGGTGCCTCCTGTGAGGGTCCCAATGGGGAGTCAGGTGGGAAAGCAGTGGGAGTCACAAGACCCTGGTGGGAGGGCTATAAAACCCTCCCACTTCCTGCAGGGCCCTGTCTCTGCAGCAACACTTCCAGTGTCTTTGCAATGGACCTTCATGCCTGACTCTGGTACTCCTGCTTGTGCCTTGGACTCTCTTGTACTGCTTGTGCCTTGTTCCTGTCCTGCTTCCAGCCCTGTCTTCAGCCTTGGACCCATGTATCACTCCTGCTTACCTCATCCTGTCTGTTGGATTTCTTGGTTCCTGAGCTCTGGCATGGCCTTGACCACAAACTAGCTTGATCCCCAGGCATGCACCATTAACTCAGACTTACATCTGGTACTTTGACCCTCAGCTTGGCTTCTGGACCTATGGCATTGGAGACCCTTGGTTTCTCAGCTCTGATCCCCCATCTCTGAGTTTTACCTGTGACATTTCCTGTATCTCCTGACTTTAACATACATTAAACAAACAAACAAAAACCCTTTTAACCAACATACTTAAATTTGCCATTCACAAAGATTCAGATTTGAGTGAGCCCCAGCACTAACTGGGTGGGCTCACGGTCTTCAGAAACTTGCAGGAATGACTCCCATGATAGCTAACTGGTGTTTTATTTAGCATTGCTATTTACTTACAGACTGGATCACTTGGCTAGCATTTCCTTCTCTACTGAGACCTTGTTGCATATAAATTTCAGTTCTATCACTCCACTCTGTGGCTGTTCCCCTATGTTGACTTTGTTTTACTCATGTTTATTTCCTACTTATGGGGACTTTTTACCATCTTGTACCATCTATATTTTTCCCAGAGCCTGATGAAATGACTTTGATCTCAAACGCTTGCAGAAAAGGACAATTTTCTTGAGACTTCACAGTTGTTCTAATAAAAGGTATCATTTTAGAACCAAGAGTTCTAGTTTTTTGTAGGTCTTCTTGTCTCAGACCAACAGGGCTACCAAGTACACTCCTGAAACATGGAAGATACTAAACTACCCAGACACCTGCTCTAAACTACCCAGACATCTGCTGGGAGATGCAGACAGCAAAGTCCCACCGTTCACGCATGTTCCTATCCTGTGTACAGGACCTCCACCTGATGCAGGTCCCACTAGGGGGAATGCCTTACTGGACCTGGTATTGGCAACTGGGGATGACATGGTAGGGGACCTACAGATCGGTGGTTACCTGGGGGACAGTGATCACCAAATAAAAGAATTAATCAAAAGATGTCGAGTGGGTAAGTTAACTAGTAGGGTGAAAGTGCTAGAATTTAGGAAAGCTGATTTCAATGAACTCAGGCGACTAGTCAAGGACGCACTGCAGAGTAAGAGTTTTGAAGAGATGGGAGCCCAGGAAGGGTGGCTGTGCCTTAAGGAAATGATCCTTCAGGCACAGAGGGAGACGATCCCAATGTGAAGAAAAAGAGGGAAAGGGGCCAGAAAGCTTCCCTGGCTGACCAGAAAAATCCAGAGCAGCCTACGGGCTAAAAGGGGAGCATATAAAAAGTGGAAACAGGGAGAGATTACCAAAGAGGAGTATACCTCCTCTGCTCGCACTTGTAGGGAGGCAGTTAGATGGGCCAAAGCTACCATGGAGCTGAGGATGGCATCCCAAGT
>NW_005842406.1:133931-138954 GCF_000455745.1 Alligator sinensis | reverse complement strand
AGAGAACCTGGACCTTTTCAGCCTCCGCAAGAGAAGGTTGAGAGGTGACCTTGTGGCTGCCTATAAGTTCATCACGGGGGCACAGAAGGGAATTGGTGAGTTTTTATTCACCAAGGCACCCCCGGGGGTTACAAGAAATAATGGCCACAAGCTAGCAGAGAGCAGATTTAGACTGGACATTAGGAAGAACTTCTTCACAGTTAGAGTGTCCAAGGTCTGGAACGGGCTCCCAAGGGAGGTGGTGCTCTCCCCTACCCTGAGGGTCTTCAAGAGGAGGTTAGATAAGCATCTAGCTGGGGTCATCTAGACCCAGAACTCTTTCCTGCCTATGCAGGGGGTCGGACTCGATGTTCTATTGAGGTCCCTTCTGACCCTAACATCTATGAATCTATGCTGAATTTTAGCTGATTTTGGATTTAAAATTTCATTGCAGAACAACAAGAAAGATATTTTACCTCCCTGTCTGCCATCTGACACCTCCAGGGAAGGAATTCTACCTGATCAACCCATCAAAGAGCTACTCAGCACAGCTCACATAGACACTCTCATGTACCCAGAGGGACAGCCCTCCAGCTCCCTCTGTGCAAAAATGAAATTTATTTCCTACTTATGGGGATTTTTATCATCTTGTACCATTTATATTTTTCTCAGAGCCTGATGAAGGCACTTGGATCCTGAATGCTTGCAGAAAAGGACAATTTTCTTGTGATTTCCCAGTTGGTCTCATAACAGGTATCATTGTGGCACCAGGAGTTCTAGTTTTTTGTATAGTTTACTCATAAAGCACTTTGGCTTAGATGAGTTTCTTAATTTTTAATTCCAGTCAAAGAACGAGTGGGAATCAGCCTGTCAGTACATTTTAAATCTGAAAATACCACTGTTCTAAAAAAAAGCTTCTAAGACTTAGCATATTGCCATTCTTCTCCTAGTAGGGGGTTTCCTTGTGGTTCTGCTCCCTCTGCTGGACTTTCTTTTGTCAGGCATAAAGTGTTCCTCCTCTTAGGTGTCCCTGTTCTTTGCTAGGTCTATGCATGGAGGGCAACCTGTGCCAACTGATGCAGGGAAAAGCTTTGCTTCTGTACCATGGGTCCTGCTGCAGGTGAAAACATGTCAGAAATCATATTCAAAACCCTCTGTTGTTGGTTAGCCAAAACTGACTAAAAACTTTGTCTTTGCAGCAGAAAATTTAAATGCCTGTCTTGGTCCAGAAGTGAGTAAAATCTTCTTAGTAAAATCTAGTCAGAATTACAAAAAGATTACACTCCACATGTGCCCCCCCACACTATTTGTATATACAGATATATGTAACATGTGTGACACCATGCACACACTTTCACTCTTCCCCATTTTTAATTAATTATAAGAATTTTTGGTCTTGCTTATCCACAACTCTGTATATTTGATCTCTGCCCCACCCCCTCCCAGTTGTTCTCTCCAGTTTGCTCAATATTCATCCATGTTGATAACATGGGTTTCTATACTCTGGATATGTGAAAAAGACCCCTGAGACCTAGTACAGTGGTATAAGTGACTGATCTCCCTTGTGTGCCAGGAAGGGGAGATCCCTACATGGTGGGGACCCTCCTTGCACAGATTGGAGGGATATAAGCTAGCAGAGATGAGGGGTCACTACGCTCTGGCAATGAGAGCAGACTTACTCTCATTTTCTCCACCATCAGCAAAGTAGGTGGAGTAGGTATCTAGAGGGAGGGTAGATGGAAGGAGGGGAAGAGACTGTCTTGAACAAATGCCACACACTATAATACAGTATAAACTCAGACAAACAGTCTCACTAATTTTAAAGCTAGCTCAGGTATGTCTATAACATTTGCAGTCCCATTTGACTGCAGTGTAGACATCCCCACAGACTGAGCGCACCAGTCAAGTATTTACTGCTTCACTAATGTTAATTTGTTTTTTCCACCAAGTCTCTCTGTATATTGCACTTTAATCCTTTAAAAAAAAAAGATTGATGCTGGCATGATGTTACATCAGCCAGCAGGACTAAACGCTGTCATCTTTTTTGTTTTCAAGCAAAGTTGTCAAAGTTAATTTTTTGCCATTGCCTTGAAGTGTATATTTTCTGATAACAAGGAAACCACATGCATGCTTTTGACAGGTTCATTGTATAATCACTGATAATCATGATAATCTTCCTTAATTACTGTGAGTAATTCATTTATAATCAGACTACTTGCATGCCTTCAGGTCAGGTCACTGCAGTGTGTTACCTTCTGAGACACCTTAGAGCAGTAATCACCAGGGATCTGGGTTTTCCGTTTCCCACAGAAAAACAGAGAAAAACACAGATTTCATCCTTTAACCAAGGAAAATGTGGATTTCTCATTTAAAAAGAGAAACCAGCGCATTTTGCACTTTTGCAAAAAGCTCTCTGCAGGCTGGCAGAGTTTCAGCCTGGAGAGCAGCTCTCATAGGTAAGTGGGGTGGGAGGAGGGGGAGATTGAGGTCCCTATTGGGAGGGAGGGAGGGAGGGAGTTGGATAGGGCTGGGGCTGCTACCCAGCCGGGCAGTGCATGGGGTTTGGGGCCTAGGATCGCAAAGCACGGCCACAGGACCCCAGTGTGGTGTGGGACTGGGCTGCAGGTGGTTTGTCCAGGGCGTGATGGAGGTGGGACTGGTTTCCTGCCCCTCTGCGCACTCCGGAGGTGCAGCCCCTGTGGGCTCGGGCTCCTGCCCTGCTGCCCTCCCCTGGGGGCCTGCGTGTTATCAAATTAACCTGATTGCTTAAATCACAAGTGAGACTTTGAAAAAGGGGATAACGCAGAATGCCGCGTTTATTGATTACATGAGTTAGACACAGAGGTTCTGACACACCATTCATACAAACACACACAAATCATCATGCACATCATCACACACACAAACATACACACAGAGAGAACAACAATTCCATGCAAACAGACAGATACTAGATATAGTTACCAGCAATAGTTGCTCAATGTTAACACAGGGTGGCCAACCCTGTGTTCACTGAGTAGCTGAGATGTTGAAGCTGATGATGGTAGTGAAAGACAGTAGCTGGAATGAGATGAAAAGCAAGTGTGTCTGTGCTCCGGAAAGGAAGACAGAAGATTTCACCCACTTGGCATCATTTGGGTTCTCTTATTATATGGTTTGCCAGTCTTTGTTTTGCTTCTTGGGGTTTTTCCATGCTTAGTCTGTGTTTAGCAGCTGCTTTGCATCTGTCTTCTTATCTTAAATCAAGGTAACTTTAGTTGTAAAAATGGGTCTCAGCCTTAAAGTGTTCTTGTTGCCCACATGGCAACATTTCTTCTGTTATCTCCTTTGTGCTCTGGAGCTACAAAGGGATTCTTCAGCTGTTTGTTAGTTAGTTACTGACTGGTAATTTACACATCTGGCACCTTGTTGCTTACATAAACAGTTACATCCTGTCTCCTTTTTCTCATGCAAAACTCCCATTCATTCTTCATTCACCCCTTACCCATGTCTCTCATGTCCACAAAGTTCATTCACTTGTGTCAAGCTGGAAGCATTACAGAATAGAGTCAAGCAGCTACTTTCTAGAAGACAGCAATCAATTAATTAAATTCATGCTAGATTCCACTAAACTATTTAAAGGTTTAACTAAATGCTACATGTTCCTCCTTTGACTCTCCGTATGCCAGTGATGGATGGGTCACAATTACTTAAATTTGTCTGGTTAATAAGTATTTGGTTTCTAGTTGTAATTTTTGAAGTCATGGGTACATTGATTTTATCTAACAGAACATATAACACATGATACCAAATGAAATACCTGTCATTATAAAGAGAATTATTACTGGGTGTAACATTACATTTATAATGGCTGTTCCTAAAGGAGCCCATCCCATAAAGATATCATACTAATGATACACAGTCATTTGTTTAGCTTGCTCAGAAACTTTAAGGATTTCTTTTCTTTGGTGTAGGATAGAAATGCTACGCATTTGTGTATTTTTGTGAGCAGTTGTGGTTAATTGAGTTATTTGAGAATTTATCATTAGGTCAGAAAGGGTAGTTCAATTAACACCTAAAGAGAAGGTGAAGTTCTGTGTATTGTCATGTTCAAGGTTTATATTTTCTATCTTTTGCTTTGTGAAGTAATATGTGAGACAAGGAGCCTGGATAACTGTGACATTACATATACATTGTTGGACTGGAGGAAAGGATGCATTTTTCCCTTGCCAAATGATTTGCTCAAATCTTATCACACACACACACACACACACACACACAGTGGTCTCTATCAAAATACAATTTGGTGGTGCTTTTTTCTAATTCATCTTAATAGCATGTGGCTAATCCTTTGCCTTGGAATGAACAAGGCTCCTCTAGCCAGGGTAACGTGGGACATACCCACTGATGGGCTGTCTATTTGTCACACATTCAGAGGTCATTCATATATTTGCCAATTAGTCGTGGACTCCAAATGTGCTGCCCTTGAATAAAAGGAAGTGGGTGTAACCCAGAACTGCAGGACACAGCAGGGCTGCACAAGAAAGCGCCTTGCTGGTGCGAGCTCCATGCTGCCCTGGCAAGCGCCACCTGCACATGCAGCAACAGTGGGGGTGGTTGTGCAGGGTTGTGCCCCTCACTGCTGCTGTGTGCACAGGGGATGTCTCACCAGAGCAGCACAGAGCTCACAGCAGCAACGAGCTTCCCCGCATGGCTCTGCTGTGCCCTGCAACACTGAGTCACACTCTCTGGGCTGTGGAGGCCCCAGGGGAGGGCAGCAGGGTGGGAGCCCAAGCCCACAGCAAGCAGCTTGTGCCTGCCTCTACCCCGCATACAGATCTGGGTGCATGGGTCCCCCCTATCCCACCCAGGAGTGCGTGTAGCAGCAGGGAGCCGGCCCCACACCTGAGACTGCAGCATGCAGGCAGTGGGCAGCAGGGGGGGGGACCCCCCCCTGCGGCCCCAGCCACTGACTCCTGTTGGAGGCAGGGGGCTGTGGACCCTGGCCCCATAGCCTGGCAGCTGGGAGCAGGGGCCTCCTCCAGCAGGGGAGTGAGGGCACCCA
>NW_005842406.1:126768-133921 GCF_000455745.1 Alligator sinensis | reverse complement strand
GGCCCCAGCAGGACCAGGAGCTGGGGGCGGGGGGGGGTGAAGGGCAGGGAAACCCAGGATCCCTGGTAATCACAAAGGGCGTGTTATGAGACCAGCAGAAGTATGTTGTGGAAAATGTTACTTTATCAGTATCAGATCTGGCCCAGGGGTTGAACAATTTGTCAGTGGGGGATCGGTGGCAATTAACCCTGCCACAGCACCTTGCTGCCTGAATTCCAAACCCTGCACAGTAGGATCAGGCCCTGGCCATGCTGGCCCCATGTGGTGGGATCAGACCCACAGACTCATCCAGCACCACTTATACAGCCTGCAGGATCAAAAGGTTGGGCACTACTGTGTATGTCTTGTATGTGTATGTGTAATATAAACATCTTTTCAGATCTGAGACTGAAAAGGTGCCACCAGTTTTAATCCAGAAAATAATGTACCCTGGGTATAAAAGGTTTGGAGCAATGCTGGCATAGAGCACTATTTCTCAACCTTTTTAGCCTCAAGGCACCTCTCTAATGTCTCCAAATTTTATGGCGCTGCAGTTGAAAATCAGTGAGCTTGGATCTAAATTTGGAAAATATATGGAAGGGTGCCTTGAGGCTGAAAAAGGTTAAGAACCATTGATTTAGGTGGTGACACTTTGAAGCACTATTGCTCCTGCCATACCTACTGGGTGTGTCTATATGAGATGTTTACTGTGCAGCAGATTAATTAACCGCTCAGTAAACATCTTGGCACCTACATATATAACTCTATTAGGGTGCATGAAACTACTAAACTCCGCAGCAGGGTTGCACTTGTAAATACAAGTATTGCCCTGCAGTACTGATGCAGTACTTGTATTTCATGAGCAGCAGTGCATGTGTAGACGCTGTTTCAGCTGGTTGGGGGACAGGGTGTTTTTGTGTAGGGCTAGCCAGCAGACATCCCCTGTACTGAAGCACACTCATGCCTCAGCCAGCTGCTCCACAGCATGTACAGCCTGGTCAGAAGAGCCCTGGGCTGGCAGGCTAACCTCAGGGTCCCCTGACAGCCTGGGCTGCTCTGACCGGGCTCCATGTGCTGTGAAGCAATAAGCTCCAGAATCTATTCATGTGCATTAATCACACATGTAGATGCATCCACTAAGTTCCCTGTGCTCTCTGGTCTGACTAAAAGGACTATCTGAGGGCAGGGTGAGAAGGTAATTGAGTTTCCATGAACAAGAAAGTACTGGCTTCTATGTACAGGCATTCAGCAAAAGTGTCATATATTTAAACAATGACTAAATGTTAAAAGCTTTGCGGGTAAAAATACAGCAGCAAAATATTGAAAAAAGCTTGAACAATCAATAACTATTATTTCCATAAGTCCCCTTCACCCCAGTGGAACAGTGTATCCTAGTTAGATAATGTTTTGAAAGGAAAAGCAAATTGTTGCAGCTCTTCATATGAATACTGCAGTAGAATGGCACACTGAAGGTGGCGTATGCCTCAGGACTATGTGGCCCATGGAAGTGGCAACTTTCAGGAGACATTGTGCACAGATCTACTATCCCAGCAGGAACTCTGAGAGGGAGAATCCCCCTAGGCCATAATTTCTCAGCTGGTGGGTCATGACCCAAAAGTGGGTCGCAAGAATATTTGAAAGGGTCGCAACCAAGTCCACAGAAAAACCTGTGAAAGCATGGGTTTCCCCTTGCAGGATGGCAGTGTTCCAGCCTGCAAGTGGCTGCTTGGGATGATTGGAGGCAGTGGGCACATGTGCCTGGCCCTTCAGCAGGGGAAGGAGGAGGGGGTGGTCCTTCTCAGCAGGGAGCTGTGTGCCTGGCCCAGCAGCATGGGGCCGATATCCATACACACAGGGGCTGGCACTCGCTGCTCGTGCTCCGGCTCAAGTCGGAGCGGGGCAGATGGGGCCCCATCCAGTAGGGCTGGGGCTCGCAGGGGACTGCAGATCAGGAGTGAGGGGCATCAGCATGGCCTTGGGAGGACAGCAGGCTGTGGTTTGGGGGGTGAGGGGTGCCCGCAGTGGACTTTGGGTTGGGCACCAGCAGGGTCAGGGGGTGTGGATTGGGACAAGCCATTGATCTTGATAAATGGGTCCTGGAATGAAAAAGGTTGAGAACCACTGCCTTAGGCTGTCAATAGTTGGCAGTGTCCAGGCATGACTATCATTAGAGAAAAAACAGGAAGCTATTTGTTCGGAGGAAAAAAACTGCAGTTCTTGGCTTGACTGATTTATTCTTTATTATCCTCATGCCAGTAAAATTTCCTGAAGAAACTTCCAAAATAAGTTTACTTTTCTCACTGTTATAATCCATGTGATAATCTCTCTCTCACTTTAATAATTTACGTATTTAATATCCAGTCCAAAACTAACCATAACGTTAGTAAAGCTGCCATTTGAGATTTGAAAATACCTCACAATTTTACATTCAGTTTTTCATATTATGGCATAATTCAGTACAAAAGTGAATAGTAAGACAAATCCTCAAACTCTTTTGTCAGAAATAAATTGAGTTAAGGTTAACAATGTAAGTCTGAGTTAATAGCAGTCACTACCTATCAGAGTTCAATTAAAAAATAAATGTTCTACTTAATGTAAGCACAATGGCCTATATCCACAGGGGAAGCCAAGCTCTGCACAGTGAAGAGCCTGGTAAAAGACACCATCTCTAAGGACCTTCCTAGTATTCTAACCCGAGGTTTTCTAGACCTCCCAGCTTTATGTAGAGCAGCTGAAGTTACATTGCATTCCAGCCATTTCCCTTCTGGACTAGGAGCCAGGCAAAAAGCACAGAAAGAAGTGACAATTTGTACTTGATCTAGCACCTGAAAGTGCTCTACAGCCATGACCAAACAAAGTGTGCAGCTGCAGAGTGCTTTACAAGGGCCTGATCCCGCAACAATACGGACCCTTTTTTACATGCGCATTCAGATGAAGATGCTCCAAAGCAGAGTGCCTCCATTAACTTGTGTCTGTATGTACTGGGAGCAGGGCTGAGCTGACACAGCCCAACCCATCTGTTTGTTCCATGGGGAACAAACTGTAGGAACTCGCCCTCAGAATAGCTAGTTCAAATCCAGATGTCGTAGGGTTAACAGAGACGTGGTGGGACTCGTCCCATGACTGGGCAGTTAACATTAGGGGCTATAGACTGTACAGGCGGGATAGAGAAGGCAGAAAAGGGGGGGGGTGGCACTCTATGTCAAGGAGCACTACACATCCTCTGCCAGCAGAATGGGGTCAGGGGAAGGGCAAGCTGAAGTGCTCTGGGTCAAGATCCAGGGGGGGCAAGGCGAGAGGGATTTGACGGTGGGGGTCTATTACAGACCCCCCAATCAAGAGGAGGAGCTGGACAGGGAATTTTCAGGCCAGCTTGCGGAGACACTAAAAGCAAGGGATGTAGTTGTCATGGGCGATTTTAATTACCCGGACATCTGCTGGGAGGAGCAGTCAGCCGGGACGGACCGCTCCAGGAGGTTCTTGGCTGAGTTGCAGGACCTCCACTTAGGTCAGGAGGTGCACAGTCCCACCAGAGGAGATGCTCTGCTGGACCTGGTCCTGGCCGCAGGCGACGACCTGGTAAGAGGCCTCCAGGTTCTTGACCACCTGGGCAATAGTGATCATCGCGTGCTGGAATTCACCATCCAGCGTAGAGTGTCAAGGGCCCGCAGCAAGGTGGTAGCCCTAGACTTGAGGAGGGCCAACTTCAGTGAGATGAGGAGATTAGTGGGAGAGGAACTGGGGTCCTTGAGGGCAGAGGAACTCAGCGTCCAAGAGGAGTGGTCGTTCCTTAAGGAAACGATACTCGGGGCCCAAGGGGTGTCCATCCCGACAAGAAGCAAGGCGGGCAGGAGTGTCCAAAAGCCCCCCTGGCTCACCAAGGGTGTCCGGGAATGCCTGCTTGCCAAAAGGGTGGCGTACGCCCGGTGGAAGGGGGGTGTAATCTCCAAAGAGGAGTATACCTCCTCTGCTCGGGCCTGCAGGCGGGCTGTTAGGAAGGCCAAGGCGGAGATAGAGCTCGGATTAGCGTCCAGGATTAAGGATAACAAAAAGTCCTTTTTCAAATATATTGGGAGGATGAAGAAGGCGCCGGGTAATGTGGGGCCCCTGCAGGATATGCGGGGCAATCTGGTGGTTGCGTCAGAGGATAAAGCGGACCTCTTTAACCAATTCTTCACCTCCGTTTTCTTGTGCAGGGACCGGGACTTCCCTGCTGTGATAGAAGCCGGACGCGAGGGGATCGCCTTCAGACCTCAGGTTGGGGAGGACCGGGTTAGAGAGCTTCTGGAGGGGCTGGACGCGTTCAAGTCAGCGGGTCCGGATGCTCTCCACCCCAGGGTGCTGAGGGAGCTGGCTGGGGTTATTGCAGGGCCCCTGGCACGGCTCTACGAGCGATCGTGGTGCTTGGGCCAGGTGCCAGACGATTGGAAGGTAGCTAATGTGGTCCCCATCTTCAAAAAAGGGAAAAGGGAGGACCCGGGCAATTATAGGCCCGTCAGTCTTACCTCAATCCTGGGGAAGCTCTTTGAGAAGATCATCAAGGAGCACATTTGTGATGGGCCGGCATCCGAGATGATGCTCAGGGGCAATCAGCATGGATTTATTAGGGGGAGATCATGTCAGACCAACCTGATTGCCTTTTATGATCAGGTCACAAAGGCCATGGACGCAGGTGTCGCGGTGGATGTAGTCTTTCTGGACTTCAGCAAGGCCTTTGACACCGTCTCTCACCCCATCCTAATTAATAAACTAGGCGACTGTGGCATAGATGCCTACACAGTCAGATGGATTGCAGATTGGCTGAAGGGTCGCACTCAGAGGGTGGTGGTGGATGGATCATACTCGACTTGGGGGGAGGTGGGTAGTGGAGTCCCCCAGGGCTCGGTCCTGGGGCCTGCGCTGTTCAATTTCTTCATCAGCGATCTTGATGTTGGGGTGGAAAGCAACCTGTTTAAATTCGCTGATGACACCAAAATTTGGGGGGAGGTGAGCACGCTAGCAGGGAGAGAGAGATTGCAGAAGGATCTGGATAGGTTACAGGGGTGGGCAAACAGGAACAGGATGTGTTTCAATACGGACAAGTGCAGGGTGCTGCACTTGGGTAGTAGGAACCAGCAGCACACTTATACGATGGGGAGCTCCCTACTTGAGAGCACGGAGGTGGAAAGGGATCTTGGTGTCATTATTGACTCCAAGATGAACATGGGCCGACAATGCGAGGTCATGGTTGGCAGGGCTAACCGGACCTTGTCGTGCATCCACAGGTGCATCTCGAGTAGAGCCAGGGAGGTGATCCTCCCCCTCTATGCGACGCTGGTCAGGCCGCAGCTGGAGTATTGTGTCCAGTTCTGTGCGCCCCATTTCAGGAGGGATGTGGACAACATGGAGAGGGTCCAGAGGAGGGCCACCCGCATGATCCGGGGACAACAGGGCAGACCCTACAGTGAGAGACTGCGGGACCTGAACCTATTCAGCCTCCACAAGAGAAGGCTGAGGGGGGACCTGGTGACCGTCTATAAACTCACTAGGGGGAACCAGAAGGGTTTGGGGGAGACGCTGTTTCCCCTAGCCCCCGCTGGCATAACAAGGAGTAATGGGCACAAGTTGATGGAGAGGAGGTACAGATTGGACATCCGAAAAAACTACTTCACAGTTAGGGCGGCTAGGAGCTGGAACCAACTTCCAAGGGAGGTGGTGCTGGCCCCTACCCTGGGGATCTTTAAGAAGAGGCTGGATACTTACCTGGCTGGACTCATTTGAGTCCCGTTTTTGTTTTTAGGGGGTTTTTTGTTGTTCTCCCGCCCTGGCGGGGGGTCGGTCTAGAAGATCTATTAGGTCCCTTCCGACCCTAAAACTATGAAACTATCTCAGAATGGGAGCAGGGGAAGAGAGCGGAGGAAGCTCTTTCAGGGGGTTGCCCAGTTGGTGCTGGAGAGTGGGGAGGGTGGACTGGAGGTGGGGGGGGCGCCAATCCACCTACCCCCCAACTCCAGCACCAGCTGGGGAAACCCCAGAAAGGACCTCCCTCCCCTGCCTTCTTCCCCTTCCATCCTGAGACAGTACCAGAGGCTTGGAAAGGGGGACAGAGCTAAAGGAGGAGGCTGCAGAGATGCAGCCTCTCTTCCTAGATCAGGTCCAAATTGGAGCTCAATCCCCCATCCTTCTGACCCAAGAGCTAACATCTGTTGGGGCAGAAGAATCAGTCTAACTCATGGCACTTTCTGTGAAGTGCCATGACTTATACAGGGGAGCTGCACATCTGCTTGTGCCTAAAGTGTTGGCTATACTGGCACTGCAATACCTAGAGATCTCTCTTACAGCAACTCTCCATTCCCTCTGTGTCACTAAAGTGGTCCAAAGAGGCTGGAGCCAAGGTCCAAAATCTGGCCCCATATTTTCAGTGTTATAATAAGTGTTCTTAAAACTTATGCAATGCCTGTAAAATGGAAGCAAATTCAATTCAGCACTGAAAATGCCTTTCATGAGCTGTGTCTGGGAATTTTTAAGTGGCAGTATTGGAATCAGCTGTTGCTTTCTCCTGCCTTACTGCACTGCCTCCAGTCCCTTTATCCTGCAACCACAAGAGTGGCTCCAGGGTTAGTTGAATGTGTCTGAGCAGCTGCTTCTTTCACCTTGTCTTCACTGGCCACTTATGGCATGCTAAGGAGGGATATAAAAGTGGTTCTGGATATTTATAGTTCTCTGCTTGCCAACCAGGCAGATGGAACCCCAGTCCCCCTCCCCAAGAGAAGATGACCGAGGCTCAGTTGGTTCTGCCTGAGCTGAGGGGAGTGCTTCCATTTCCCCACACAGCCAGGCAGGCATACTGGGATAGGAGAAAAAAAGAAGCAGCAGAACTGAAACTGATTCTACTGGTGCAGCTCACACTAGCCTGTGAGTGTCTCCAGGTTGTCATTTGGCAACGTTCCCCTAAGGACCGTGTTCCAAATCAGGGGGGCAGCAAAATACGGCACACTCCAGCCACTTCCTGTTCCGACTGCTCATTCTCTTTTGTGCTGCCGGGCTGCCTTGAGGAGAGCAAAGAATTGATTACTGTCACTTTTATACATCTACCAGGGGACTTACCAGTGGTTTCTTTTCCTTTGCCCAACTTGAGTTGGAGGGACAGAGAATCTGGCTTGAAATACTCATTGCAAACTTTTGGGCTAGGGAA